>NC_133370.1:46554169-46650311 GCF_049309525.1 Garra rufa
ACTTTTTACCACAACAAGAACAGCAATGTACACTGTAAAAAGTTTTTACCAGTTTCAACTTAAAAACGTAAGTTCAGCAGCTGCCTTAAAGTTTTAAGTTAAATCAACATAAAACTACTATTCATTTCAACTCATGATAATAAAATTAGTTAAAATTACTTGTACTTTTTAGTTGATTCAACTTATGAGTTGAAATTACTTAAACTTTAAAGTTGACTTAACTTAAAATTTTAATGCAGCTGCTAAACTTAAGTTTTTAAGTTGAAACTGGTGAAAATTTTTTACAGTGTACGGTGAAATAATTGCAAGATTTGCACAGAACAGCATTTTTAAATAAAAATATTTTGACAGAAAAATTCAAATATTTCACTATTAATCTATTCTGCATTGCTTGAACATCTGTTCTGACAAATATTTTTCTCCCATTAGAAAATGAATCCTGTGAGAAAAGTGTCAGTTGCATGAGTCTCACACTGAATGCGTCAGAGTTGGCAGCCTTGTAAATGTAGGCCTTAAAGGAATAGCTCACCCAAAAACAAAAATTCTGTCATTTACTGTTCCAAAGGCTTGTTTGTTTGTTTCAGTGTCTAATTACGTTTTACATTTTCCTTTCTTTCAGTCCAAATAGTTCAACATGAAAGACAAAAGAAAGCAACGTGTGCAATTACATTTGATGCGGTTTTCTTTACAAAAGAGACCACTGCTGAGAGACTGGCTTTGGTCCTTGATGATGGTTTATATACAGTTTTGAATTTGGGTTTGGTTGGTAGACATTTATCTCTATCATTACATGACACCAAATTAAGAGTGTGGGAAGCAGAGTTTAGGTGAGGAGGAAGAGTAAATTATCCATCTGACTGAGATGACAATAAATCGGCTAAATGTCATGAGTTAATCCAATGGCCCGTCATCAAGGAAGCTTTTATTATTACGAGTCCAAATGTCTCCAAAGAGACGTATGCTAAAACTCAAATGTCTTTTAAAGTTCAGACTCTGTGTCAGCATAGTGAGGGATTACATATTTAAGAATCTGAATCTTACGAATCCTTTCCAGTATACTCACCTCTCTCACTCCTCAGAGAAGGCTGATTAGTTAAGGATTACAATTTCGTTTGTGTGAACAATCTCTCTCACTGTGGAATATCCCTTTTCTATCTCAGGCATAAACTTTGATAATGGAAAATCATGAATACTCTCCTGTGAGCCTTGCTTCATCTCCAGCAGTCATCACTGAGAAAAGAGCAAAAGAATATATCTTCAAATTTGCTCCACCTCTGGGAAGAAACAGTACAGTAGTACTTCCGAACCACAAAGAGAAAATATTCCTCACAATGCTCAGGAAAAGAAACTGGGTCGTCATCTTTGTCAGTGCAAAAACACAGGAACTCTGCTTTCACAGGTATGGCTTTGATAAAGAAGTTTGACTTGGCTGTACATGATTTTTACTCCTAAATTAGTGCAAAGAATTTAACTTGTTAATCTGGAGATACAGTTGAAGTCAAAAGTTACTTACACCTTGAAGAATCTGCAAAATGTTAATTATTTTAGCAAAACAAGTGGGATCATACAAAATGCATGTGACCTGAATAAGATATTTCACATAAACATATTTACATATAGTACACAAGAGAAAATAATAGTTGAATTTATAAAAATGACCCTGTTCAAAAGTTTGTTTTGTTTAGTGATAGTTGTTCATGAGTCCCTTGTTAGTCCTGAACAGTTAAACTGCCTGCTGTTCTAAAGAAAAATCCTTCAGGTCCCACAAATTCTTCGGTTTTCCAGCATTTTTGTTTATTTAAACCCTTTCCAACAATGACTGTATGCTTTTGTGATCCATCTTTTCACACTGAGGACAACTGAGAGACTATTACAGAAGGTTCAAACGCTCACTGATGCTCCAGAAGGACAAAACCATGCATTAAGAACCGGGAGTGAAAACTTTTGAACAGAATGAAGATGTGTACATTTTTCTTATATTGCCTAAATATCTTTTTTTTTCATTTAGTACAGCCCTTCAGAAGCTACAGAAGATAAGATTCTGTAATCGTTGCATATGATTCCGTCAGTTGTCCTCAGTGTCCAAAGATGGGTCTCAAAATCATACAGTCATTGTTGGAAAGGGGTTAAATACTCAAAAATGCAGAAAAACCAAAGGTTCAAACCATTTGTGGGACCTAAAGGATTTTTATTAAGGATTTTTAAGTGAACTTGTCCAAAGTGTCAATATATTGAGCTAACACCATTGTTATCTAACGCTGCCTTAATCATCCTGGGCATGGAATTGACCAGAGCTGCACAGGTTGTTGCTGGGATCCTCTTCCACTCCTCTATAATGTCATCACGAGCTGCTGGATGTTAGACACATGGTGCTTCTCCACCTTACGCTTGAGGATGCCCCACAGGTGCTTAATAGGGTTCAGGTCCAGAGACACACTATCCACCCCATCACCTTCACCTTCAGCTTCCTCAGCAAGGCAGTTGTCATCTTGGTGGTGCGTTTGGGGCTGTTACCAAGCTGGAAAACTGCCGTTAGGCCTAGTTTCTGGAGAGAAGGTATCATGTTCTGCTTCAGAATGTACAGTACATAATGGAATCCATTTGAATCCATGTTTCCCTCAATGAACTGCAGCTCCCCAGAACCAGCAGCACTCATGCAGCCCCAGACCATGATGCTACCACCACCATGCTTGACTGTAGACAAGACACAATTTTCTTGGTACTCCTCACCAGGGCATCGCAACACATGGGTAACACCATCTGAGCCAAACAAGTTTATCTATAGTCTCATCAGACCACAGGAAAATGCTTCCAGTAATTCATGCTCTTGGACAGGTTGTCTTCAGCAAACCGTTTGCAGGCTTTCTAGTGAGCCAGCTTCAAATGAGGCTTTCTTCTGCAAACCGAACCGCAGTGTGCGGCGTATGGTCTGAGCGCCGACAAGCTGACCTTCTACTTCTGAAACCTTTAAAGCAATACTAGCAGCAGTCATGCATCTGTTTTTTAAACCAGGTTCTGAACCTGACGCACAGAACGATTGCTCAACTTCGTTCAGAATGGAACCCATCTTGGAAAACCTGTGTAACTCAGTTTCAGGGTGTTACTGAACCTCTAATAGCCTTGGCCATCTTTGTGGAGAGCAACAATTTAAATTTTTCAAATCCTCAGAGAGTTCTTTGCCATGAGATGCCATGTTGAACATCCAGCGGTCAGTATGAGAGAATTGTACTTAAAACACAATTTTAACTGCTCTAATACAGGATACACAGCTGTGCATGGTCCTGTCAAGCAGACAAAAACAAATAAACATGATGAATAGGACATGTGGCTTTAATTAAACAACATACTGCTGTTATCACTTAGGATGTACTAGCATTTGTTGCCAGCTATTCTGACAATAATGGCTGTATGTTGAGGTATTTGCAGGGGACAATACATCTATACTGCTATACAAGCTGCACATTGACTATAAAATATATGCAAGTTTCATTTCTATAGTATTGAGAAGATAGAGACGATATATTAAACTGGTTGCTGAAATGGGAGGGGTATACTCACTTTTGTGAGATACTGTAAATAATTTACTGCAGATTTCCCCAACTCCTGCAAATGTTCTCATAGGGTAAGTCAGCTTTTCTTCTACTGACATAGACCTGTTATCCACCTCTACCTGAAAGCAACAATGTAGTGTCAACAGAAAGAAATTACTTGTCTCTTGAGTATTTTATGTCTTTAATACACTCTCTACAAAAAAAAAAAAAAAAAGTACACTCTAAAAAATAACGGTTCAAAAAGAGGGTTTTCACAGCAATGCCGTTTTTTTTTTTAGTGTGAAGAAAATTTGACAAACTAAAGAACCTTTTTCCACTGAAAAGAACCTTTTGTGGAATGAAAAGTTTCCAAGGTTATGTGGAACCACTGATGCCAATAAAGATCCTTTCTTTTTAAAGTGTAGAGCTTGCAGGGGAAGCATTTCTAAGGAAAACAGAAGAGGGCCTGGAACAGATCCTTGGGGTACTCCAGAGCACTGTGGTAAGATTAGCTCATCTTATCGGGTTTTCAACGTCTTTGTCCATTTCTGCAAATGAATCATTCTTTTCCACACAAGGATTTGATTTAGAGCTGGCTGAGAACCTGGAACAAATCATGCTGTTCTTACTGTCTATCCTACACATATGACTAGTTGAAGAAAGACTTGTAAGTCTAGTGGCCAAATTTATCTGCTGATGCACTGGTTCACAATACAAATTGATTTGCTTAGACAAACACATTTTAAACCTATGAAATAAATAAATGTCACAAAAGTGCACTCTCCGAACCAGTGAGTTTGTGCTGCTTAACAACAAGTGATACTAATGAACCCTCTTTATGCAAACAACCCATTTCGAGATGGAGAATGATTATATCACGCACACACAAAAAACAGCGACCTTAGAACTTCTTCAAAAATCTTTCCATACTTAACAGTCCCTGACTACAACCACCCACTGTCAAAATTGTTGTAATCAGGATGTGCATAAAACACTAACACTGTCATCATGCAAAATGGATAAGACGACAACATTGTCAGCAGTTTGCATCCAGCGGTTAATTTGCCATCTGCTCCACCTGAAGGGTGATAATTACATAGAAATAGGATGAGACGAGCTGCTTTTCCGAGTAAGAATGAGGCAATATATATGCATAAAACCTTGCGAAGCTTTTTGAAGGTGTTTAAGACTTTCATTAAGCCTGGTGTTATGTCTTAAAAACATGCTGATAAAAGAGCACTGGTGCGGTTTGCTTGTTTATGGGTCTCTTTTATGCATCTCATCTGGTTGGTGTGCACGCGGGCCGATTGTTTGGTGCAGTTAGTACTGTCGCAGTGCTGCACACCTGGGACAAAAGTTTTATGCGTGTCCCATTAACTGGATCGTTAACAACAAATTGCACTTTTAACAGTTTATTTTTGAAGGCATGAAAGGTATTGAGTTACATGACAAATGTTTTAGGAACCCAGTCCAGCTACAAACAAACCTTGTTTATTATTTTAAAGGAGGTGATGGAGAAGCCATGCTCTTAGGACCTGTTTCCACCTGTTTCCATCTTTTTAGATTTCTCTTTCTAAAAACTCAGACATACTCAAGAGTTTGGGACAGGGACGTTACCTTGGCTCAAAGGTCCTGCTGCAAAGTTTTAATGGTGGATGCATTGTGCATTGGTAAGGGGAGAGTGGGGTAAGATGAGCCATTTTGTAAAGCAAGTAATTTCAGGATGTTTCCTATCATTTTAAATTTTCTGAATGTATAGGATTCTCAAAATATGGCTTCTTATAAAAAAGAGGTTCCTGTGGCTCAATTTACCCCAGGTTAGTCAGTGGATAAGATGAACCATCTCAGATTAAATTGACTAATTAATATGACTGAATCTGATTTAAACCCATGTGACATTTTAAAGATGATTTACCTCTTTTAAAAATGAATCAATCAAATTTAATTCGACAAACAGTCATAATACTTTTCTTAAAGCTAACTTTAAATAAAACCAGTCAAATTAAGTTTCATTTTCAATCTTAATTAATTTATTTTTTTGCATTTCTGAAACAATATATTGAACAAGTTTTAACCTTCCCAAAAACAGACTAAACAGAGAGCTTGTTGAGTAGAACTAAATAAAATCTGAAACAGAATGAAGGAATAAATGTCACTGAAACTAATAAACATTTTAGTCAAAAGATTCTTGGCATGGCCTTTCTGCTATGTCGAACAGGCCATTACATATGGAGAACGAGAAATGACTTAAGTAGAAATAAATAAATACATAATTAATTAAATGCTGAACTAAATAAATAATGTATAAATGCCTTATGTATAAATAATAGCACAATCAAAATGACACTTTTGACAAAATTATTTATTCATTTATTTATGCATATCTGCATTTATGTATTTCAGCATTTAATTAAGTATGTATTTTTTCATCTATTTATGTATGTATTTCTACATTTATTTATTTATTTTAGCATTTATTTATTCATTTTAAAGCATCTTCTGGTTCTCAGAGAAGGATTTGATGCACTTGTACTGTACACTGTCCCTATCAAATAAACTACAAATAATATGTAATAAACTAAACCAGCTGAGTAATATCACACTAAAATACCAGTTTATACTTCAGAGATTTAACGTAACTTCAATGCCTTATGGTGGGGTAAGTTAAAGTGCTGGCTCAACTTACCCCACAGCATTTGGCTCACTTTGCCCCATAGCTGGCATTTTGAGAAAAAAAAAATAGCTAGCTTACCAATTCAGGCTAATATTTAGCTACATGGATTTATATGTTGCTAAATCACCCATATGCATCATAATTATTCTTAGACCTGAATAAATGTGCTTTGATGTAACATCTGCTATGCTAAAATTTTAAATAGGTGCCTTCCACTCCTCCCATGTGTTTCTCCTTTTCATAGTGTGGCAGAAACGATGTGTGATTCCAAAACACATGATCACATGACAGTAACAGTGTACATTCACCAAGAGACAGGGGGTGGCTCAACTTACCCCACTCTTACCCTATGTCAATTCTGGTTGTATTCTTGGGTGGTTCCTAGACATTTTGCATGTCTCCTTTGTCTGATACACCCATTTCAGGTCTTGGAGTCTCAACTATTGAGCTGATGACCTGAATCAGGTGTGTTTGATTAAGAAAACGTGCAAAACTGGTCTACAATCATTAGGGAAATGCACTCATATCAAATGTTAGATCTGGCACAGGTCACATGAATTGTGGTACAGGCTTATTTTGCATCAGGGACTAATGCTTAAAGAATGTAGGCTGCATCCTCAGATGGTGTTGAGGATTTGTCAAGTGTTTGAGGAAGCACAAGTGGACTTAATGCTCAGAAATACTTAATTTTCCACATTCCACTCCATCTTGTGCACGGTCAAGCATGCAAGCCTTTTAAAGTAGACCAGACCTTTCTTCCTAAGCTCTTATTCAACGCTGTCTTCGTGGACGTCAGCTGATGATGAAAATCCTGAAGCTGGAAAGGAATGTGGACAAATGAAATATACTTTTGGCTTTAGTTGCATCAGCCAAGTAAACATATTGTCTGCTTCGGTTCTTCCTGACATTTTAAGCTCCCCACGGCAAGGTTGAAGCTCTAACCTAAATGGCTTGCGTTGGAGAGTCATACTGTACGTTTTCTTGGCATTCCACCCTTAGCTTCCAGGTGCTGTGAAGAAGGGTTTAACTAATCCATCAAACAATTGGCACGATTCCATTTGGAAGTCTGGGGTGTAGTTTCCAAAGTATCAGCTACTGACGCAGTGTCTCATTCCTTTATTCTTTTTTACGCCACAGTGATGCAAATGCATGTTCACCTGCACTTGCAATATGTTGGCTGAGATTTCACATTTGCATTAAGTATTTTTTTATGGCCTTAGGATTAGAAAGGATAAAAAAAAGCATTTGTTAACCTATGCAGAGTGCAAATATTGTCCTATACTAACAAACCAGATATCCATGGAAAGCTTATTGACCCCTATGACTGGTTTTGCGGTCCATGGTCACATGTGATATAGTTCAGCAATATCACAAGAGCAAAAATCAACCCCCAAAATCAACATTGTGAATGTGATACTGAGTTAATATTGTTACATTTTAGACAAAATGTTGTCAATATAATCTTTGCTGATACATTTTTATAATTTATTGCTTTTAAATATATTTCATTGCTTATAAATATATTAAAACTTAATTTTTGATTAGTAACATGCATTGCTAAGAACTTGATTTGGACAACTTTAAAGGCGATTTTCTCAATAGTTAGATTTTTTTTTGCACCCTCAGCTTCCAGATTTTCAAGTAGTTGTAATGTCCTACAAATATTGTCCTATCCTAACAAAGGCTATTTAATCAGCTTTCAGATTATGTATAAATCTCAATTTTAAAAAAACTGACCCTTATGAATGGGTCTGTGGTCCAGGGACACATTTTTCATTGTTCTGCAATTTTTTCTGTCATTCAATAGGAATTCCGCACAATTGGGAATTTTTAAAGATTTCGCAAAGGGTTCAAATTGGTCATGTGACCTAGAAACGTTGACAAACAGAAAGTTGCTTGGTTTGAAAGTGACTGCTTTTAGAGACTTGTTACAATGCTAACTAAACAGAAATAGCAGTTTAGTACAAATGCATCACATTTGAGGGTAACGCTTAATTTTACGATGTCCTTGATAAATGTACTTACTATAGAAATAACAGAAAATTATGCATAATTACATGCAACAACCTTAAATCAAACCCTAACCATATAGTAAGTACATACTGTCAATTAATTAAAATGAACCGAAACTCTTTTGGGCAGTAAAATGGGTTACAAATAGTTTCATGAGTTTTGCTAAAACATAAAAAAGAACAATTAATACAAATAGCTAGCAACAATTTATTAATATCGCAAATAATTCATCAAGCAAGCTTTGAAGAAATCTTAAGTTATTTTTTCATTTTTTCACATACTTGAACAAAATGGCTAGTTTGCTGCCGCACTGAATGAGAATGACATATCTGCAAACAAGAAAAAATCATCACATTTATTCGATATCAAACAAGAGTTGAATGTACATCTGCAACGACAATGAGGTCTTAAAAAAGACTGAAGTGAATATCAACAGTGTTACATCACACCCACTTTCGTTCCAACCCTTTTCATTCCATACTTCATATAATAAATTATTTAGTGCCAAATACTGAGAAATGTTCTTAAGACATCGTGTTGACACGCATGAATGTTATTGATCCCTGACAAAGTCAAAGCGTTTCATTTTTTTAAGTAAAACATTAGTCCAATCCGCTCCAAATTTGTGCAAGACAACTTCCGTCAAGCTAAAAAAATAAGGAAGCTCGTTTTGTACACCGACGTTGGCAAAATACAACTTCCGTGATAAAATCCATAACTGAACACATCATTCACAAGTGGAGATATGTTGATTATGGGCTCAACTGGCTTTCTTTAACACCTTGTACTGCAAAATATATTTTCTTTAGTTGTCATTTGTACAACAGTTATTTGTGCAATAGAGAAAATATAAGGCCTGAGTCTGGGATATGAATTCATTCTTTTCATTTTCTGTATCACAGTCTTTTCTGCATTTCCAAGAAGGGAAGATTCGCCTGCAAAGTGGCTGGGAGTGTTTTCAAAGTCCTACAAAAATCACACATTGGCATGTTTCTTTTTCTTGTTTTATATATATATATATATATATATATACTGTACAAAGCTTTTGGCAGATGTGGATGAAGCCAGTCTTGACACTTTCTGCTCACTTCGAGCAGTTACAATAGAAGAGTTTGACCTGACCGTCGGTTCTGTTACTAAAAAACAATTCGTTGTGCCGTCGACTAGTCCCTCTCTTCTTGTCGTCTGCGGACAGGAGAAGCAAAAGAAGAAAACGAAGGAAAGGGAACATTCTTGGCTCAGAGGCTGGTGATCAGCTGCATCTGTCCATCGCTAGGGGGTTCGCCCTCTAGTGGAAGGCAGCCCTCGGGAAGCCCAGGGCCAATACAGCCCTCGCTAGTGCCTCGGCGACTAATCTGATAGTAGGAAAGCGGCTGAGTCCCGTCTCCCAGATCGGGCAAGCTCTTGTAGCACTGTTCCTCCGTTTCACTTTGGGCGGATGAGCAAGGAGAACCGTCGTCTTGTCCGCTGACGAGGTCGGGGGAATCGGAGGACTGGGAGTCTCTAAGATTGGGCATGCTTGTGTACAACGAGTCCCTGTTATTCGGCGAGGGCGCGCTCTCCTCATCATCTTCCGCCTTTTTACTGTCCTTCTGGAGCCTGACGGCCTGTTGGGACGCCTTTTGAGCATTGTAATGGAGTGAATGAGTTCGTTGGGGCAAAAGCGGAGCCTCGAGGGCTTCCCGGTCGTTCGGGTGAAGCAGCAGCAGCTCCAGCGCTGGATGGCTGGAGGATGGAGGCAAAGCGGAGGTGTCGGCAACTACGTCATCATCTTCACTCCGGTTTCCATTCCCGACACCCCCGTCGAAGGCTTCCTGCGGATCCCGGTGGCTGCCGTCGGACGCCGATTGGCATTTTGAGCTGGGCTGGTTTTGCGGCGGCCGGCGAGGTCTCAGATTGTTCTGAACCAGCTCGGAGATGATCATCTTCTCAAAGGCAACGTCATCCAGACGCACAGCTTCACCGGGCGGGCAGCACAACGCAGGGTCTTCGTAGTCGTCCTCTCGCAGCGAGTAACTGTTGTTGAAGTTGTCGTTAAGAGGGAGCGTGTCCATGGTGCTGACATCACGGCTGTGGGTTAGCGAGTTCTGGCCTGGAATGAAAAGATCAAAAATTCAGTACTAAAAATGGTGTTTGTTGCTATAAAGGGACATGGGATTTCTCATCACACTCATTACATGCCAAATGACAACTAAAAATAATGTATTAAAACTAGGGCTGTCCATTTAACGCATTAAATTGGTGCAATTAATTAATAATGTGTTCAAATTAGTAATTTGGCCTAGATCTATACTGCCCTCCAAAGGCAAAGTACAGTAACTACGCGAACACTGAAACTAAGAAAAATGCCTTCAACAGCTAGGTAAACATGTTGACACTCTCGCTTCTCTGAACGTTTCTCTGAGAGGGGACAAAATTGAACCAGGAGACTTCGCCACAAGACAAAACAGTTGTCACAAAGTCCATTTTAAGCCTTAAGTCAATTTTGAACAAATGTGTAGTTACTGCGCTTTGCCTTTGGAGGGCAGTATGCATCTTTCACTGCGTGCAGATGCAGGTTCACAGCTATCAGGATACAATTATATGCTCCTACAATACAAGATATGAGGGCAAAAATGCCCTGTATGGGTTTTTGTCTTGTATTTATATCATATGTGACCCTGGACTGCAAAACCAGCCATAAGTAGCACAAGTTTATTTGTAGCAATAGTCTATAAGACATTGTATGCATCAACATTATTGATTTTTAATTTAGTTTTATGCCAAAAATCATTAGGATATTAAGTGAAGATATTTTGTACATTTCCAACTGTAAATATATCAGCTTAATTTTTGATTAGTAATATGCATTGCAAACATCTTCATTTGGACAACTTTAAAGGTGATTTTCTCAATATTTAGATTTTTTTGCACCCCTCAGATTCCTGATTTTCAAATAGTTACGAATACTCTCATATGCTAACAAACCATACATGAATTGAAAGCTTATTTATTCAGCTTTCAAATGATGTTTTGTGGACCAGGGTCACATATGCCCCTAAAATATAAGATATGAGAGCAAAAAACACCCTGTATGGGTTATTGTCTTATATTGATATCGTATGTGACCCTGGACCATAAAACCAGTCTTGAGTGGCACAGGTTTATTTGTAGCAGTAGCCAACAATACATTGTATGGGTCAAAATTATTGATTTTTTTATTACTTTTATGCCAAAAATGATATTAAGTAAAGATCATGTTCCATGAAGATATTTTGTAAATTTGAAAATGTAAATATATCAAACTGTAATTTGTGATTAGTAATTTGCATTGCTAATAACTTCATTTGGACAACTTTAAAGGCGATTTTCTTAATATTTTTATTTCTTTACACCCTCAGATTCCAGCTTTTCAAATAGTTGTATTGTCCTATCCTAACAAACCATACATCAATCAAACGTTTATTTATTCATCTTTCAGATTATGTATACATCTCAATTTAAAAAAAAAAAAAAAAAAATACCATTATTACTGGTTTTGTGGTCCAGGGTCACATATGCTCCTAAAATACAAGATATGAGGGCAAAAAATGCCCTGTATGGGTTTTTGTCTTATATTTATATTATATTGTTCAGCAATATCTAATGAGCAAAATATCCCAAATATCTGCATGATTGTGAATGTGATACTGACTTTATATAACAATTTAAGAAACAAGGTAATATTGTTATATTTCAGACAAAATATTGTCAATACTGTCTGTTTTGCTCAATTTCACAAAAGAAAATATTTCTAAACAAAGAGAAATACTCTGCAGTGCTTTGCTACCAAATGATTCTGCATTTTGTTTAAAACTGAGTGAGTCAATGATTCAATGATTCATTTAGAAAGAGAGTCACTTGATTCGTTCTTAAATCAATCAGCAGTTTGAATGAATTGGTTGAATGAATGAATCACTCATTATGACTGATTCGACCTGTTGCCACCTACTTGCAATTCTTGTATTTATGGAATCAATATATATATATATTTTAATCATGTTTCAAATGTTTTTTCAAACCCATGAATTATCATTACTTGTAAAATAAAATATTTTGTTCTAAAGATATTTATATTATTTGTCATGTTTATTAAATGCGTTTCTCATTTATAACGATAATGACTTTAAATCACTTTTGTGGATGATTTCTAAGCCCAAAATGATGCGAATAAAGTGCAATTAATTCAGTTAATTAATGTGCACATCGTGTAGCTAATTCAATAAAACATTTTAATTGTGTGACAGCCCTAATTAAAACCTACACTGTAAAAAATTAGCTGTAGTTCTGCAGCTGGTTTCCAGTAACTTACTGTAGATTTTTAATTTATGTTATTTACTGGCAACAGTTTGTTCAAAGTTAAATGAACATTAAACATTAACAAGTCTTTGTCTTTACAGAATAAAACTATAAAATAACAACCTACTGCAAAGCATTCTGGGAACCAGAAACCTTCATCAACCTTTTTCTGTTTTTTTCCTTCAGATTTTGGTTCCCAGAATGCTTTGCATGAGGCTGTTATTTTAGTTTTATTCTGTAAAGATAAAGACTTGTTAATATTTAATGTTCAATTAACTTTGAACAAACTGTTGCCAGTAAATAGCATAAATTAAAATCTACAGTAAGTTACTGGCAACCAGCTGCCAGTAATACTGTAATTTCTACAGATTTTGTTTACAGTGTAAATATTAAATTAAAAGGAGTAGAGATGCATGTCACTCAACAGATACTGTTCAAACTAAATATTCAATGTTTCACTTTAACAGTAACAGCAAGCCAGCCAAAAAAAAACTCTTGCAAAAAAAAAACACACAAAAAAAAAAAACACTCAGCATTCATTTTTCCCACAGAAAAAGCATAAGCATAAACACAAAACATGCTGTAAAATGTCTGAGTCGAACACAACAAAGATGAAAGCGTGTTTATGAAGCACACTGATGCCAGTCCACAGATCACAGACCGCAGGCGTAGGGTGCGAACACTCACATCATGTGTGTCTGCTCAGGCTAGCTGACCTGAGAACTGCCCATGTGCCAAAAGAAAAAGAGTGAAACAACGGCTTTTTTAAAAAATTGCAGCGAAGACAGAAAAGTGAGAAATCACCAAGCAGAAAGCTTACAAACTTCAAAGGTCTGAATTCAGTCCATCAAGATCCACCAAACGCTTTTCATTTCACTCACAGTTTGAACAAATAAATAGCATGAATAAAGAAATATGCAAGACTTTTTTTTATGTGCAATGCTAAAAGGCTGAATGTAATTTTCCCTATAAATTAGGGTTAGAAAAAAATCTCTCTTTTTCAGTTCATAAGATTGAATTAGAATCAAATTGGCCAGGCACCACAGGGCACTGAATTGTTATTTGAAGTTTTGTGATGGAAATTAGTTTTGACTATATTATGCTCATATAAATTATGTTTATTATAATTATGATATAATTTATTCCCTGATTTAAACCTTTAGATTCAACACTAATCAAAACTAATAACAGCTAATAAAGGTGATTATCATTATAGTAATTTGAACTATAACCACATACATTATGTACACTAACTGTCAAAAGTTTTTTAACAGCAAAACCTTTTTAAGATGTGTTTTTGCTCACCAAGCATGCATTTATTTGATCCAAAGTACGACAAAAACAGTACAATTTTGCAAACTCTTTTGAATGGGATCGTGTATAATGTTACAAAAGCTTCTTGGGATCTTTCTATTCATCAATGAATCCTGAAAAAATATAGAAAACAGTTTTAAATATTGATAATAATAATATTAATAATAATAAATGTTTCTTGAACAGTAAATAAACATCAGAATGATTTCTGAAGAATCAAGTGACATTGAAGATGGGAGTAATGATGCTGAAAATGTAGCTTTGATCACAGAAATAAATTTAATTTGAAAATATATACAAATAGAAAGCAGTTATTTTAAATGGTAAAAGTATTTCACAATATTACTGCTTTTGCTGTGCTTTGGGTCAAACAAATGCATGCTTGGTGAGCAGAATTGAATTCTTTATAAACATTAAAAATCTTATTGATACTGTATACTAATAATGCACAAAAAAAGATGTATACAACATTAAATAAATGACTTGAATATAAATGAACAAATACGATTTTTTTGCATTTAATTGCATCAATGTCAAATTGTGTAATAAATTGCTTATGGGGTGATTTGTACTGAAATATGAAAATAAATGTAAATAAAAATTGAGTTTTCTGTTTCTTTCTTTTTTTTCTTTTTTTTTGCACATTCCTACTTTTGCATCTTCCCAATTCAAAATATATTCAAACTTAGAAACTGAATTTTAAAATTCAAATTAATAACTTAATTCAACTTAATAGAAATACATTTTTTATTTCTTGCACATTCTTTCTTTTGCATCTTCCCAACTTAAATTATATTCAAATTTTAAAAATTTTATTTTTAGAAATTTAAATTTATTCCAATCAATGCACAGAAATACTTAATAGAAATAAATTTTAATTTCTTGCACATTCCTACTTTTGCATCTTCCCAATTCAAATTATATTCAAATTTAGAAATGTAATTTTTAAAAATTAAAATTCATTCCAATCAATGCATAGAAATATTTAATAGAAATTGATTTCTTCTTTCTTGCACATTCCTACTTTTGCATCTTCCCAATTCAAATTATATTCAAATTTAGAAATTTAATTTTTAAAAATTAAAATTCATTCCAATCAATGCATAGAAATATTTAATAGAAATTGATTTCTTCTTTCTTGCACATTCCTACTTTTGCATCTTCCCAATTCAAATTATATTCCAATTTAAAAATTGAATTGTTTAAAATGTATCCTCAACTGAATTTTGAACAGTGCCCAACATGGTCATAACTTGATGGAACAAAACAAAATTAGTATTTTGGCTCACCAATAATTTGCGTAATTCCATTTAAAGTCTATTATAGAAACAGCATTATTAAAATATGAATCTGTAACGCAATAAACCTTTTAAAATTCATTTGTGAATTATTTGTGAGTTGACTTTAGTAGTGAGCGAATCTATCAGAAGGCTGAATGCAGGATGTGGCAGGATTAACAGGTTTAGCACTCAAGCAATCTTTAAAAGAAAGAAAGAAAGAAATACGGTAACACTATTTTGATAGTCCAATTTAGTCATTCTACTAGCTATACGCAACTTTGCCATTACATGTCAACTAACCTTCATTGGACTATTAGTAGACTGTTAGGTTAGGAATAAAGTTAGGTTGCAAAGTTACTTATAGTCAGTAGTGGAACATCAAAGTGTTACCTAAACAATTTCTGCTTAAGCCTACAGTATATGAATGCATAAACATCTCAAGTCATATCATTTACAAAGCAGTATGAAACAGCAGTATTTCTCGACTGATAAAAATAAATTGATAGAACTGAAAGTGGGAACAAAAAAATCAAACATTTCTTCATGAAACTGCTGTTTCATGCAGAGCATAGGATGAATTTAAATTGATGTAATTTGAAATAAACATAAGGGATGTGGAAAACATTTCTGTGTTCTGCTGTGAAACAGGCATCAAAGAGTTGAAGGCGAGGAGAGAGGGACCGAGGGGAGAAATGAAGGACGAAAATAAAGCAAACAGCCATAAAACATCTTCCCAGCCAAGATTATTTGCATTTGTTTATGCGCTGGCGATGGGTTTAATCCAGTCAGGTGCTGTCTGGAGACAGATGCAGACTGAATGCTGTTGGACTAGCTGGAAAGCAGGAATTCTGGGAGGAAAGCCAGGCCAGATCTTTGATTGCTCAGCGTCGCAAATGCTTCTGCTGCTGGTGTTTGTCTAGGTAGAACGTAAAGACTGAAGGTCTCAGTGTGAGCGAGCTGTTCAGACGCAATTAGAAGTGTTTCTTTTGTTCGCTCGTCATGCAGAGCGTTCATGCTGCACTCGGCCCTGAGACACGACTATGAAGACATTACAGATCAAATATTTAAATAAAACACCTATATTCTATTATACTAAAAACATTTATCCGTATGTCTATAAAGAGCACTTAAATGCTCTTATGCATTTCTATGCTGTTTGAGAGACTGACAGTTATCAATACAGTGATTATTAAATGTATTTCAATAAATCACAAGAATTTAAGTACTTCAACGTATGATGTACTTCAAACTGCTGAAGTACAGAATGCCTGATTTTATTAAATGAATGAATCAATGCAAACATATCTCCAATATTTGTATAATTGATTACATTTGAGTCTCCCTATTCTATTGAAATTAGATTACCATGCACTTGTTTTATACTTGAAGTTAAATGTTGACTAAATTATAATTACTATTTTTAATAATACAGTTTAAAATGGCAAACACTGACCATTTTACTCAAATTAAGAAAACAAAGGCAATATAAAATATTAAAGTGAAAAGTTTTATGGGTGATTTGGTAAGGTGGCTTGTTTCCTTGTACATAAAGCAAAGATTATTGGAGTACATTATCTCAGTCTTTGTACTTCAAAATTACACATTTAATGTGTTGCCTTTTCAATTTCTGAGTGAAAATTGCTTCTACACCATTCTTTTTTAGTGTATGCTCTTTTCCATATAATTAAAACGCATGGTGATCTTTGGCAGTTCACCTTAAATTTTGGGTGGTTTATTAAAATATGTATATATTATATTGAGATTAGGGTTATGCATCGTATGCCCTCTCAAAAAAGAAAGAAAGAAAGAAAGAATGAAAGACAAAGAAAGAAAGAAAGAAAGAAAGAAAGAAAGAAAGAAAGAAAGAAAGACAGAAAAAAAGAAAAGAAAGAAAAAAGAAAGAATGAAAAAGAAAAAAAAGAAAGACAAAAAATAAAGACAGAAAGAAAGACAGAAAGAAAGAAAGAAAGAGAAAGACAGAACGAAAGACAGAAAGAAAAAACACCAAAAAAGAAATAAAGACAAAAAAGACAGAAAAAAGAAAGAAAGAGAAAGAACAAAAAAGACAAAAAGACGAAAGAATGAAACAAAAAATAGACAAAAAGAAAGAAAGAAAAATGGAAAAAAGAAAGACAAAGAAAGAATGACAAAGAAAGAAAGACGAAAAGTAACAAAGAAAGAAAAAAGGCAGAATGAAAGACAAAGAAAGACAGAAAGACAAAGAAATACAGAAAAAAGTCAGAAAGAAAGACAGAAAAAAGACAAAGACAAAGAAAGACAAAAAGAAAGAAAAACAAAGCAATAAAGACAAAGATGAAAAGAAAGAAAGAAAGACAGACAGAAAAAAGAAAGAATAAAAGACAGAAAGACAAAAAGAAGGAAAGCAAAAAGAAAGACAAAGAACGAAAGACAGAAAAAAGAAAGAAAGAGAAAAAAGAAAGACAGAAAGAGAAAGAAAGAAAGACAGAAAAAAGACAGACAGAAAGTAAGAAAGAGAAAAAAGACAGAAATACAAAAAAGACAAAGAAAGAGAAAGACAGAAAGACAAAGAAAGATGAAAAAAGACAAAGACAGAAAAAAACAGAAAGTGATGGAAAAAGACAGAAAGAAAGAATGAAAGACAGAAAGAGAAAAAAAACAGAAAGAAAGATGAAAAAGAAAGACAAAGAAAGAAAAACAGAAAAAAGAAAGAAAAAAGGAAACAATGAAAGAATAAAAGAAAGACAGAAAAAAGAAAAAAGAAAAAAAGAAAGAAAGAAAAAAGACAGACAGAAAGTAAGAAAGAGAAAAAGATAGAAATACAAAAAAAGACAAAGAAAGAGAAAGACAGAAAAGACAGAAAGACAAAGAAAGATGAAAAAAGACAGAAAGAAAGAACGAAAGACAGAAAGAGAAAAAAGACAGAAAGAAAGACAGAAAAAAGAAAGACAAAAGGAAACAATGAAAGAATAAAAGACAGAAAGAAAAAAAAGACAAAGACAGAAAAAGACAGAAAAAAGACAGAAAGAAAGAATGAAAGACATAAAGAGAAAAAAGACAGAAAGAAAGACGAAAAAGAAAGACAAAGAAAGAAAAACAGAAAAAAGAAAGACAAAGGGAAACAATGAAAGAATAAAAGAAAGACAGAAAGAAAGAAAAAAGACAAAGAAAGACAGAAAAAGACAGAAAAAAGAAAAAAGAAAGAAAGAAAGAAAGAAAGAAAGAAAAAAAGACAGAAAAAAGACAGACAGAAAGTAAGAAAGAGAAAAAAGACAAATACAAAAAAGACAAAGAAAGAGAAAGACAGAAAAGACAGAAAGACAAAGAAAGATGAAAAAGACAGAAAGAAAGAATGAAAGACATAAAGAGAAAAAAGACAGAAAGAAAGACAAAAAGAAAGAAAGAAAGAAAAACAGAAAAAAGAAAGACAAAGGGAAACAATGAAAGAATAAAAGAAAGACAGAAAGAAAGAAAAAAGACAAAGAAAGACAGACAGAAAGTAAGAAAGAGAAAAAAGACAAATACAAAAAAAGACAGAGAAAGACAGAAAAGACAGAAAGACAAAGAAAGATGAAAAAAGACAGAAAGAAAGAATGAAAGACATAAAGAGAAAAAAGACAGAAAGAAAGACGAAAAAGAAAGACAAAGAAAGAAAAACAGAAAAAAGAAAGACAAAGGGAAACAATGAAAGAATAAAAGAAAGACAGAAAGAAAGAAAAAAGACAAAGAAAGACAGAAAAAGACAGAAAAAAGAAAAAAGAAAGAAAGAAAGAAAGAAAGAAAAAAAGACAGAAAAAAGACAGAGAAAGTAAGAAAGAGAAAAAAGACAGAAATACAAAAAAAGACAAAGAAAGAGAAAGACAGAAAAGACAGAAAGACAAAGAAAGAGAAAAAAGACAGAAAGAAAGACGAAAAAGAAAGACAAAGAAAGAAAAACAGAAAAAAGAAAGACAAAGGGAAACAATGAAAGAATAAAAGAAAGACAGAAAGAAAGAAAAAAGACAAAGAAAGACAGAAAAAAGACAGACAGAAAGTAAGAAAGAGAAAAAAGACAAAGAAAGAGAAAGACAGAAAAGACAGAAAGGCAAAGAAAGATGAAAAAAGACAGAAAGAAAGAACGAAAGACAGAAAGAGAAAAAAGACAAAGACAGAAAAAGAAAGAAAGAAAGAAAGAAAGAAAGAAAGAAAGAAAGAAAGAAAGAAAGAAAGACTGAACTTTTAAAAACAAAAGTTTGTGCTGCCTTTTTGGATTGTTCTAAAAAAAACTTCAAAGGGTTATGTAATAAATTGGAGGTAATGATAAAAAAGTGAAAAACAAATGTTTTGTAAAGGAGAGTGTCTGCAGTGCTTTGACCACAGATTCTCTGTGAACTACAATCTTGTGTTAATTGCATTGAAAAAGCCTTGATTTTTCCATCCCACATTCCCAAACGACAGAAAAAGACCCGCCCCATAAAGCACCTGGAGAGTGGAAAGCTGGAGGAGAAGGTGTGTTGCAGACGATGGTTTCGGCTAGAAGGTTGTTATAGCGGTTGTTAGTGTCGTGAGGCCTGAGGAGAGGGTTAGTTAGCAGATAGTTGCCGGTCATTCCTGTTGAATAAATAAAGAGAGGAGAATGAGTGTGACCAAAGAAAACAGAACAGAAGAATTACAGGATTACGCTGGTTGAAATGCGATTGCTAAGGTCAGCTGAAACAACCACTCAGATGGCATTGCTATGTGTGCGAAATGCTGCTCTGAGTGGGTTAGAACAACAAAATCATGACTGATCACGTCTTTCAGACATGTGAACAAAACGGCCCACCAAGCAAATGTTTTATTTGGACGCCAGTGAACAAAAATGTGTCTTATCTCAGTAGAACTGATATGATTTTCCACTTTGAGATACTTACAGCATGCATCTGTCCCAAAGGCTGATTACAGCTCATTTGGACTGGATCTGAAAACTATGACGTGAACTTTCCTACTCAGTTTTAACACTGGATAATCCAAACTAGTCCTGCATTATGTTATGTTAATGTGACTCAAACTCTAGTCGAACGGTTTGAGCTGAGCATCAAACTATCACCAGCAACACTTTTGCAAAGCCTAAATAATTAATCATTTTTAAAATGCATCCTGGTCACTCTCCAACCCAGAACAAAGGCTTGTTTCATATTGATTGTTTAGGTCGAAAATCAATGTTTTCGTGGCATTTATATATACACAGACCAATGCACTTTTCACAGATTAATGCATATATGCATGCATTTTCACATGTATGAACATATGCATGCTGATACATTGAATAAATGCATTCATTGCTTATTTACTTTTTGAATGTAGTTATATTGAATAAAGCCTTTAAATAAGCTCTAACGGGTTTTTGGCCTCTTCCTGGACTGTATATAAACTGTATTCTCTGTTTTTTGTATAACATTTTAAACTGTGCAAAATAAAAAAGAAGAAAGAAAATGAATGACTTTATGTGGAGTCCTAATGAAAAAAGACGAAGAGACTATTTGCATGCAGATCTAAACAGAACAGACCAAACAGCTCATCTCAGCCCTCTAATAGACAGAAGAAAATAAAAAGAAAATGCAATCAAAGAAATAAAATAAATAAAATATCCAATTATGCATTTTGAACCAAATGTTCTATTACTGGTTTGTGTTTGTATATAACCATTTGAACCTGCATGTAGAGTCTGATGGAGAAAACCTAAAATATACTCTTTATACAGTTTTATGCAAAAGTTTGGGAACCTCTTGCAGAATTTGTAACAATGTGAATAATTTTAACAAAATAAGAGATTGTATAAAATGCATATTTTTTTTCTGTCCTGAATAAGATATTTTACATAAAAGATGTTTGCATATAGTCCACAAGACAAAAAAAAAAAAAAAAAGCTGAAATTATTCAAATCACCCAATGCGAAAGTTTGGGAACCTTCGGTTCTTAATACTGTGTGTGGTTTCCTGGATGATCTACCACTGCATTTTTGTTTTGTGATGTTTTGTTCATGAGCACTGCTCTTCAGAAAAATCCTCCAGATCCTGCAGATTTTTCAGTTTTCCAGCATATCTGAACCCCTTCCAGCAGTGACTGTATGATTTTGAAATGCATCTTTTTACAATGAGGACAATTAAGGGACTCAAACACAACTATTAAAAAAGGTTCAAACATTCACTGATGCTCCAGAAAGAAACGCATGCATTAAGAGCCAGGGGTGAAAACTTTTAAACAGGATGAAGATGTCCAATTTTTTCTTATTTTATTGAAATATATATATTTTGCATGTTTCCCGTAAAACAAATTAAGTACTATTTACCTTAATCTTCAAATTTAATGCATCATGTTTCCTTCTGGAGCATAAGTGAACATTTGAACCTTTTTTAATAGTTTTTCAGTCCCTCAGTTGTCCTCAGTGTGAAAAGATGGATCTCAAAATCATACAGTCACTGCTGGAAAGGGTTCAAATATGCGAAAGATGCTGGAAAACTAAAGAATCTGCAGGACCTGGATTTTTCAGAAGAACAGCACTCAGTTTAACTTTTCAGAACAAACAAGGGACTCATGAACAACCATCACAAAACAAAAAACAGTGGTGGATCATCCAGGTAAACACACAGTATTTAAGAACCAAGGGTTCCCAAACTTTTGCATTGGGTGATTTGAATTCCCCAATTCAGCTATTTTTTTGTCATATGCAAACATCTTATGTAAAATATCTTAAAAAATAACATGCATTTTGTATGATCTGTCTGATTTTGTTAAAATTATTCACATTTTTGCAAGGGGTTCCCAAACTTTTGCATAAAACTGTATATGTGACCCTGGACCACAAAACCAGTCATAAGGTTAAATTTGACAAAACTGAGATTTATACATAATATGAAAGCTCAATAAATAAGCTTTCTATTGATGTATGGTTTGTTAGGATAGGACAATATTTGGCTGAGATACATCTATTTGAAATCAGAAATCTGAGGATGCAAAAAAATCAAAAAGACTGAGAAAATCACCTTTAAAGTTGTCCAAATTAGGTTCTTAACAATGCATATTACTAATCAAAAATTACATTTTGATATGTTTACAGAAGGAATTTTACAAAAAATCTTCATGGAACATGAACTTTACTTAATTTCCTAATGATTTTTGGCATAAAAGAAAAATCAAAAATTTTGACCCATGCAATGTATTTTTGGCTATTGCTGCAAATATACCCCAGCGACTTTAGACTGGTTTTGTGGTCCAGGGTCACATATTACAGATCAATAACATGGCTAGTAAGATTGATTAATGCACTGAATCACGGATCACACAGCAGGATGAGATGCCATGAACAAACAGCATATCACTAAATTAAAATAAAAAAGAGACACTGGTACACTAAATACTTCATTACTTATCGTCTTGCTAGAAAGAAAGAGCAAAACACATCTTAATGCATACAAGTGTTCACTTTTATAAAAACAAATTGGTAGTTAATTGCAAGCATTGTTCATTTTCAATGTATTGCACCTGTTTTTATCTGCTGCCAAGTCTGTAAATAACAGTAATTGAATTCATATTTTAATTTTAAAATTAAAAACGCATTTAAAAAAGCATATACAATTTAAATGAACACAAATAGTTTTTAAGACTATGCAATTATGCATTTTGAACCAAATGTTCTATTACTTTTTTTGTGTTTCTATATAACCATTTGAACCTGCATGTAGAGTCTGATGGAGAAAACCTAAAAAAAATACTCTTTTGCGGTGCTGTATATACAGTTTTATGCAGAAGTTTAGGAACCCCTTGCAGAATCTGTGAAAATGTGAATAATTTTAACAAAATAAAGAGAGATCATACAAAAAGCATTTACATTTTAAGTTATTTTTTAAGAATGTGTGTTCTTGCTTTGAAATTATATTAAATAATTTTATATGCATTCATACTATGAGCTATTTTCATGTTACATTCAGCTAATTTTCTCACTTCAGCAGTGGTGTTGGCTCTAAATAATCCCCTATACTGTGTAAATGTGCTTTAATTGTTCATAGCTCAGTGCTAAATTAATGTCAAGCTTCCCTGTGCATGCACTCATAACCTAAACTAACCGCAAAACTTATAGGGTTAAAACCTATAACACAGAAAGTTTACATTTAACTCAAACTGGGTAAAAACAAATCCTGAGTTTGTTCAATCAACTTTGTGACCACAGGCTGTATTCAGCAAACAACTAATAAATAAATAAAACAGATTAATGAATGCATCCCAAGGCAAAACGTAGTTACCATTTACCCTCATTTAAAAGGCCTGATGAAGACAGAAGGAACTAAAATAATTATAACTTTCCCAACTTTGGAAGAAGCGTAAAAAAACCTACAGTCTCTCTAAACCCATAGTAGCGTGTCTGAAAGACAGAAAGACGAAAAAGAAAGACAAAGAAAGAAAAACAGAAAAAAGAAAGACAAAGGGAAACAATGAAAGAATAAAAGAAAGACAGAAAGAAAGAAAAAAGACAAAGAAAGACAGAAAAAGACAGAAAAAAGAAAAAAAGAAAGAAAGAAAGAAAAAAGACAGAAAAAAGAAAAGACAGAAAGAAAGAATGAAAGACAGAAAGAGAAAAAAGACAAAGAAAGACGAAAAAGAAAGACAAAGAAAGAAAAACTGAAAAAAGAAAGACAAAGGGAAACAATGAAAGAATAAAAGAAAGACAGAAAGAAAGAAAAAAGACAAAGAAAGACAGAAAAAGACAGAAAAAAGAAAAAAAGAAAGAAAGAAAGAAAGAAAGAAAAAAAGACAGAAGACAGACAGAAAGTAAGAAAGAGAAAAAAGACAGAAATACAAAAAAAGACAAAGAAAGAGAAAGACAGAAAAGACAGAAAGACAAAGACAGATGAAAAAAGACAGAAAGAAAGAACGAAAGACAGAAAGAGAAAAAAGACAAAAAGAAAGACAGAAAAAAGAAAGACAAAAGGAAACAATGAAAGAATAAAAGACAGAAAGAAAAAAAGACAAAGACAGAAAAAGAAAAAAGAAAAGACAGAAAGAAAGAATGAAAGACAGAAAGAGAAAAAAGACAAAGAAAGACGAAAAAGAAAGACAAAGAAAGAAAAACTGAAAAAAGAAAGACAAAGGGAAACAATGAAAGAATAAAAGAAAGACAGAAAGAAAGAAAAAAGACAAAGAAAGACAGAAAAAGACAGAAAAAAGAAAAAAGAAAGAAAGAAAGAAAAAAAGACAGAAAAAAGACAGACAGAAAGTAAGAAAGAGAAAAAAGACAGAAATACAAAAAAACACAAAGAAAGAGAAAGACAGAAAAGACAGAAAGACAAAGAAAGATGAAAAAAGACAGAAAGAAAGAACAAAAGACAGAAAGAGAAAAAAGACAGAAAGAAAGACAGAAAAAAGAACTTATAGGATTAAAACCTATAACACAGAAAGTTTACATTTAACTCAAACAAATCCTGAGTTTGTTCAATCAACTTTGTGACCACAGGCTGTATTCAGCAAACAACTAATAAATAAATAAAACAGATTAATGAATGCATCCCAAGGCAAAACGTAGTTACCATTTACCCTCATTTAAAAGGCCTGATGAAGACAGAAGGAAATAAAATAATTATAACTTTCCCAACTTTGGAAGAAGCGTAAAAAATCCTACAGTCTCTGTAAACCCGTAGTAGCGTGTCTGAGAGCCCAGCGTTTCATCGTTACCTTGGTTCAGAGTGGAAGTGCTGTTGATATCTCCGGAGATGAAGGACGACTCTGACTGTTTCCTCACAGTGTCGTTCCACATCCTCCTGATGCGGCTCTGCGGCGACACAAAGACACGATCACTGATTAATCTGGCTAATATTCATGCAGCACACGCAAACAGCTCTGTAGTCTCAGTGTATATCGGGACTGTTAACACCACATGTGGAATAAAAGAGAAGAATACATCCGCTGTAGAGTCACAAATCCCTCAATTCATGACAAGCAAAAACAACTTACTTATTGCTTATTCTTCAGTACTTATTAAATTATACTATTACTATTAAAGAAATGTGGTTCTAGTACATGGTTAAGCTCTGTCAACAGTTATTTGTGGTATATTGCTGACTACAACAGAAAATTGTGCTGAATCCTTCAGTTTGAGTCCCATAAAGTTGAGGTCAAAAGTTTACAGAATTTGCAAAATGTTAATTATTTTACCAAAATAAGAGGGATCATACAAAATGCATGTTATTTTTTATTTAGTACTGACCTGAATACCATATTTCACATGAAAGATGTTACATATAGAGAAAATAATAGTTACCCCATTCAAAAGTTAACATACGCTTGAGTCGTAATACTGTGTTGTTACCCGAATGATCCACAGCTGGGTTTTTTACGTTTATTGATAGTTGTTCATGAGTTCCTCGTTTGTCCTGAACAGTTTTCCAGCATTTATGTGTATTTGAACCCTTTCCAACAATGACTGTATGATTTTGAGATCCATCTTTTCACACTGAGGACAACTGAGGGACTCATATGCAACTATTACAGAAGGTTCAAACACTCACTGATGCTTCAGAAGGAAAAAACATGCATTAAGAGCCGGGGGTTGAAAACTTTTGGAATTTGAAGATCAGAGTACATTTAACTTATTTTGTCTTTTGGTAGACATGTAACTATCTTCTGTAGCCTCTGAAAGGCAGTGCTAAATGAAAAAAAAAATGATATTTAGGCAAAATAAGAAACATTTACACATCTCCATTCTGTTCAAAAGTTTTCACCCCCTGGCTCTTAATGCATGTTTTTTCCTTCTGGAGCATCAGTGAGTGTTTGAACCTTCTGTAATAGCTGCATATGAGTCCCTCAGTTGTCCCCAGTGTGAAAATATGGATCTCAAAACCATACAGTCATTGTTGGAAAGGGTTCAAATACACAAAAATGCTGGAAAACCAAGAATTTGTTGGACCTGAAGGATTTTTCTGAAGAACAGCAGGTAGTTTAACTGTTCAGGACAAACAAGGGACTCATGAACAACTACCACTAAATCACACAGTATTAAGAATCATTTTTATAAATTCAACTATTATTTTCTCTTACAGACTATATGTAAACATCTTTTCATGTGAAATATCTTATTCAGGTCAGTACTAAATAAACAATAACATGCATTTTGATAAAATAATTAACATTTTGCAGATTCTGAAAGTGCAATGTAAACTTTTGACCTCAAATTGTATGTATTGTAAAAAGCACCACACAAATAAAACTAACTGTAAGTGAATATGAAAAGTTGTATAAATCATTTTCACTACTTTTCTAAGTGGATGAGCCTCTGCTTATGTATTGAAATATATTAAATATAAAATACACTTTATGCATTTTAACTCACTTTATTTACCAATGTGGCCTTCGATGATAAATTGATTTGTTCATTACATATGTCTGGGCTTCATTTTTATACTGAAATGAGAGTATTAAACCATTTCAGAAAATGTTTTTCCATTATTTCGAAGTGAATAAATAGACACCCACTTCAAGACACATAATTGATTTCTGATTGATGAACGAGGCAGTTTTTTTCCACCGAATCGAATGTGAATTGGACTGATCACTGCATCTGTTCTCATGTCAACAAGTCACTGATTTAATGATCCGTTCAGGACAAGTCTTCATTTAACAACTCGCTGAGCTGTTCGTTTCTGCCTCAAAATGAACAGGCAGATCTTCAGAGCTTTCTAAACAGCTCAGTGATTGATTCTTTAACTTGTCTGTTTAAGGAAATACAATCAATCGTGACTAGACAGCGACAGCGGAGCGCAAACCTTGTTTACAGCCACCACTGCAGACAAAAGAGAGACTATATCAATAAAGAAGAACAAAAGGCGTGTGAATAAAGAGTTTCATTCAGATGTACCTGTGTAGCAGACGAATATCGAGCGGTGGACCTGGAGGCTGAGGATTTGTTCACGCTGTGAGGTCCTTCAGAGGGAAGACCAGTGCAGCATTGAGACTGACGGAAACACTTGCCGAACTCTTTACGCACCTGAAGACAGAATCCAACAGCAGCTCCGTTAACAACCAAAAAAAGATGCCAAGCTAAAAAACATTGCACTGTTTATAGCAATAGAGGACAATTTGTATGTTTTCTACACTGCAAAAAATGCTTTTCTTACTTAGATTTTTTGTCTTGTTTCCAGCCAAAATATCTAAAAATTCTTGAATCAGGAAGGATTTTCTAGACGAGTAAAAATTTGTGTCTTGTTTTTAGTAAAAACATGTCAAAATTAGGTGAGTTTTTGCTTAAAACAAGCAAAATAATCTGCCAATGGGGTAAAACAAAATAATCTTAGTTGTCAAGCTTGACAACTAAGATTATTTTTCTTACCCCATTGGCAGATTATTTTACTTGTTTTAAGCAAAATCTCACTTAATTTTGACTTGTTTTTACTAAAAACAAGACAATAATTTTTACTTGGCTAGAAAATCCTTCCTGTTTCAAAATGTTTAGATATTTTGGCTGGAAACAAGAGAAAAAATCAAAGTAAGAAAACATTTGTTGCAGTGTAACACACAGAAAAGGCATTAAAGACTTGTATCTGAGGATAAACCCAAAAATTACTCCAGTAAAACTTTGAACTAAAGCTATACCCGTTTAATAGTGAGGTGTTTGCATTAAATATTCTTCAAAAATTCATACTTTTGCCCTGTGCGACAATCATTTTTTATTCTTCTGTGGACAGCAGTGTTGGGTAACGCAAGTTACCTAATAATATTACTTTTTCCAAGTAACTGGTAAATTAACGCATTACTTTTTAATTGACAAGAAAATATCTGAGTTACTTTTCCCCCCATTTATTGATTGAAAGCTCTCCTGTCCCCATGTTGAGAGAAACTGTAAGATGTTATTTAAGTTCTAGAATAAATGTGAACATGCATTAATTCATCTCACTCACTAAAAAACAGATAGTGTTCGTCAAAATGAATAAAAACTGTGAAATTCAACTCAAACCTGCAATAATTAAATGTTAAATAATACAAATATCCTTTATGTATTTCATCCCATTTTATTAACCGATGTCTTTGTTGCCGACCTTCGATGATCCAATTCATCCATACTAATAAGCAAAAATTACTCAGGATAATCTAACATTTGTTTTCCTTTTTTTCATTGCTGAAGAGTTGACATTTTCTACTGTATAGACGTCAATTTACTTTTTTCTAAGCCTGAGGCTTTTGCTGTAAAAAGGTTGTTACATTTGCCAAAAATACAACTTTTTATATTAAAAAACCAACAAGCAGATTTAAAAAGTAACGCAAAAGTAATGTAACACATTACTTTCTATAAACACAATTAGTTACTTTTTAAAGGAGTAACTCAATATTGTAATGCATTACTTTTAAAAGTAACTTTCCCCAAGCCTGGCGGACAGACTATATTTACACTTACCTTGAGTTGAACTAAAAAAAAACATTTTAAAAAGTGTGTGAGAGTTGGTTAAACGATTCATTTAGAGTACACTTAAAGTAAATATACACCACATGCTGCTTAAATACAGACAGATGCTGATTTCTGCAGCAGATGTTCTTCACTTATCTCACTAGCACTAGAAGAAGATTCAGTGTTGCTTGAAATGATTAAAAACCCAGACGTATGAACACAGAACTTCATGAACACCTGCTATAATTAAGTAAAAGTTTTAATAACACTTTAATTACGTTAATTAAATGCAATTTAATCTAACTTCATTTATTTGCATCTTTGCTGTTGCCATTTAATAATAACATTTAAGCAAATAACAAATGCCTTTATGGCCAAACTTTATTTTAAGGACCATTTACTAACTATTACGATGCAAAAAATAGTTCTTTCTTACTTAGATGTTTTTGTCTTGTTTCCAGCCAAAATATCTAAGAATTCTTAAACCAAGAAAGATTTTCTAGATGAGTAAAAATAATTTTCTTGTTTTTAGAAAAATCAAGTTAAAATTAAGTGTGTTTTTGCTTAGAACAAGCAAAATAATCTGCCAATGGGGTAAGAAAAATAATCATGTTTTCTGTTTGAAATTAGATTTTTTTTTTTACGCCATTGGCAGATTATTTTGTGTGTTTCAAGCAAAAACTCACTTAATTTTGACTTGTTTTTTTTTTTTACAAGGCATGTAATATTGACTTTTTTTTCTGAAAACAAGACAATTTTACTCGTTAGAAAATCCTTCCTGATTTAAGAATTTTTTGATATTTTGGCTGGAAACAAGACAAAAAATCTAAGTAAGAAAAACATTTTTTGTAGTGTAACTATAACTTTCACCTCAGGATTTTCTAGACGAGTAAAAATTGTCCTGTTTTCAGAAACAAAAAGTCAAAATTAAGTGCGTTTTTGCTTAGAACAAGCAAAATAATCAGCCAATGGGGTAAGAAAAATAATCATGTTTTCTGTTTGAAATAAGATTTTTTTCCTTACCCCATTGGCAGATTTTTTTGTGTGTTTCAAGCAAAAAGGCATGTAATGTTGACTTTTTTTTCTGAAAACAAGACAATTTTTCAAGATTTAAGAATTTCTAGATATTTTGGCTGGAAACAAGACAAAAAATCTAAATAAGAAAAGCATTTTTTGCAGTCTAACTATAACTTTCACCTCAGGATTTTCTAGACGAGTAAAAATTGTCCTGTTTTCAGGAAAAAAAAAGTCAATTAAGTGCGTTTTTGCTTAGAACAAGCAAAATAATCAGCCAATGGGGTAAAAAAAATAATCATGTTTTCTGTTTGAAATAAGATTTTTTTTCTCACCCTATTGGCAGATTATTTTGCTTGTTCTAAGCAAAAACGCACTTAATTTTGACTTGTTTTTTCTGAACAAGAAAATAATTTTTACTTTTAAGAATTTTTAGATGCAAGTAAGAAGCATTTTTTGCAGTGTACCGTCTTTGTTAGTTGGATATCTCTATTTTATTTTTTACGTTTTTGCTGAAATGTGAGAGAGTTTAACTTACTTAATTTTAATATCTGTAAAAGTGAGTTTTTGTAGTGTCCTCTATTGTACAAGGGTGAATCTGCATTTAATTTAAATTAAAAGCTAACTTCTAACTCCTCAGTCCTCACACATAATGCATGCATTAATAGTATAATATAAATAATATATAACTCATATTAAATAAATATGATAAATTATTGACAGCAAAAGCTGGCCCATTTTTGTATCTATAACTGTTTCACAGTGAACCACTTTATATTGGAGCAAGAGATGCAAGATGAGCAACCAGCCTTTTATGCACATTAAATCACCTTTGAGCCTGTTTCATTCTTGATTTTTAATCTTTTAATAATTATGTATTCAAATATGTAACCTATATTTAAGGGCCTCTTTAACCTCCTAAAACAAGCCTTTGAAAAACACAACCTTGAAAATCTCTACTGACTTGCTGACAAAAAATCATCAGGCATAAGCTCAAAAGATCTGAGTTGAATTAAATACAACAAATAAACTTTGCAGCCAGAAAATGCATTACACATTCAGCGGTCGTCAGTAATGAGGAATGGTGTCTGGCAAACTGATTCCTGCAGCATGTCATGGGTTTACCTTCTTCTGCAGAAGACAGTGGAAGATGAAGATGAACATCCCTTGTAAGGTGTTGAAGATGGTGAAGAGGTACGCCATGATTACTGAAGAGTCGTTTAAGAAAAACAGGCCGAACGACCACGTCAGGCAAACAAGACAAAGCAATGCAAAAGCACCAAACACCCAGGACCTGAAAATCACAGAGTACAGTTAGAAATACATTTTATAGCTCATTGGAAATACATGCCTTTACCTACATTTCTGCAAAAGTCTACAAACACTGTGGTTTTCAATTGAAATAAACAAAAGAGGCAGTAAAACTCTCATTTCATTTCTTTTTACACAAAGTATGATTTGCAGGGCTAGAGTTTTAATTAACAAAGCCTAACTTTGGCACAATTCCTTGCACAATATTATGTTATGGCTTCAAAATGATTTTAAAATTTGAAAACTAATACTTTTGAATACATATGTGATCCTGGACCACAAAACCAGTCTTAAGTAGCAATAGCCAAAGATCATGATCCATGAAGATATTTTGTAAATTTCCTACTGTAAATATATCAAAACTTAATTTTTGATTAGTAACATGCATTGCTAAGAACTTCATTTGGACAACTTTAAAGGTGATTTTCTCAATATTTGGATTTTTTTGCACCCTCAGATTCCAGATTTTCAAATAGTTGTATCTCGACCAAATATTGTCCTGTCCGTACATCAATGGAAAGCTTATTTATTTAGCTTTTAGACAATGTATTAATCTCAGTGTCAAAAAAAATTTAGGTGATGCTTTGGTTTGACAAAACAGATCAAACCCCCAAAGGAGGAAGTTAAAATGGCACGAAAGCATGTTTATAACACTTTTGCATTTTTGATTAGTAATATGCATTGCTAAGAACGTAATTAAGACAACTTTAAAGGTGATTTTCTCAATATTTCGATTTTTTTGCACCCTCAGATTCCAGATTTTCAAATAGTTGTATCTCGATCCAAATGTTAACACTATAGTGTAGATTTACACTGCAAAAAAATGCTTTTCTTACTTTTTGTCTTGTTTCCAGCCAAAATATCTAAATCAAGAAAGATTTTCTAGACGAGAAAAAATAATTCTCATGTTTTCAGAAAAAGTCAAAAGCAAAGCAAAAATCTTATTTCAAACAGAAAACAAGATTATTTTTCTTACCCCATTGCCAGATTGTGTTGCTTGTTTCAAGCAAAAACGCACTTAATTTTGACTTTTTTTTTTTTTCTCTGAAAACAAGACAATTTTCACTCCTCCTTGATTTAAGAAATTTTAGATATTTTGGCTGGAAACAAGACAAAAAGTAAGAAAAGCATTTTTTGCAGTGTGTGTGTGTGTGTGTGTGGGGGGGGGGGGATTAGTGTAGGAAGTTATTTTCCAACATGATAGATTAATAACTTTGATCAATTTTCAATAAACCCAGGTTGCTTTTCTGAGCAATATCGTACAATATCGTTTACAATTTGCAAACTCTTAGCAAAGCCTGGTGTAATGGTTCTAAAAATAAATAAATACATATTTTTGTCTTTTTTCACTGCAAAAAAGGCATATCTTCTAGTCAAAATATCAAAAAATTCTTAAATTAAGATGCATTTACTAGATAAGCAAAATGACATAAGATATTTAGTCTTGTTTTAAGCAAAACACACTTAATTTAGTTTTTTTTTTCCACTCTGGAAACAAGTAAAATTATCTGCCAGTGGGGTAAGTAAAACACTCTTATTTTAAGAATATTTTACTTACCCCACTGGCAGATAATTTTACTTTTACTTCTTTTAAGCAAAATGCACTTCATTTCGTTTTTCCCCCCTGGAAACGAGACTAAATATCTTACGTTTTTTTTCTTTTCTAGTAAATGCATCTTAATTTAAGAATTTTTAGATATTCAGACTAGAAACAAGACAAATATACTAAGTATAAGATGTAAGATAAGCCTTTATTTTTTACAGTGTTCTTTCTCTTTTATCTAATTTATTTATGACTCGAATAGCATAGAATATAATATTAACGAAGTCAATGCACTGCACAAAATGCTTTTCTTACTTAGATTTTTTTTGTCATGTTTCCAGCCAAAATATCTAAAAAATCTTAAATCAAGAAGGATTTTCTAGATGAGTCTTGGTTTCAGAAAAAAATGAAGTGCATTTTTGCTTGAAACAAGCAAAATAATCTGCCAATGGGGTAAGAAAAATAATCTTGTTTTCTGTTTGAAATAAGAAAAACTCACTTATTTTGACTTGTTTTTTTTCTAAAAAAAACAAGAAAATAATTTTTACTCTTCTAGAAAATCCTTCTTGATTTAAGAATTTTTAGATATTTTAGCTGAAAACAAGGCAAAAAATCTAAGTAAGAAAAGCATTTTTTGCTTTTGTGTTTAGCAACAGAAATAAACTCAAGTTTGGAAAGACTTGAGGCTGTGCAAAAAAAAAAGTTTAAATTTTTAGTTGAACTGTCCCTTTAAAGTTAATTAACAAAAGCTAGATTGCATTATCTTTGTGTGCGTGTTTATGAATTCATTTATGGCACTGATTAATCTCACTGACTTCATTGTTGATTATAATGATATCATTCGTGAGAATGAAGAGCTCAAGAGTCGGTGAGGTCATGCTGAGCAAAAACGCTGCTGATTTGAGTGTTATTGAGCTTATTTCTCTCAGTCAGTCAGTTAATTAATTGCCTTTGATTGGCTAGTGCATTCATGTGCTCCGTTTTATTCCCAATACACAAACACAAATGAATCATTAAAGAGAAGCAATTAAAAAAAAACAATCTGTTTGCAAAAGGGACATTACTAATTTAAAAAGCAAGCTGAAAGAAAAACTAAAACAGTAATTTACTTTTATAAATCGAAGGCATTCCTATTAGACCACCCAGATACACACAACTGCAAAACAGTGGAATATCACTGGACTCTTTCCAGTTAGAGATTCCAGCGAGTATTTCTGTGGATCAAATGTCCTGAACGGACGATCTCCTCAAATGGACACGACAAGAGAAGATTTCACGGCCCCCAGATGCAAGTTTAAAAGTAATTACGACTTGGGGTCCGATAAAACATCTTGCTTATCATACCATTGCACGGCCCATCTGGAAATATGCATTTCGCTCCCAAGGACAATGTTTATAAGAAGGTCAGACTGTGATATCGCATTGCAGGAAGCAAACGAATTAGTTAATAACACGGTGCTTGAAAAGTTAACGTTTTCTCTAATTATTCCCATAAACCCCAATTAGCTAGATTTGAGTATTTACAAGTCCAGCTCCAGATGCAACCTCTACCTCATGAACCGCTTCAGTCACAGTGCAACGGCCACATTGTTGTTATTAGCATGTTGTCGCTTCGAATAAAGCAATCAAGATGATAGTTCGTGACTACAAAATAGCAGAGTTCGAAACATGAAAGCAAATGTCAGAACGTAAAATTGCACAGACAGCTGGGCTGAACCCGAGCCGCTAAACGTGGACGACAGCATCGAAGGCTGAGCTTACCGTATGCTCTCCAGTCGGCTGGAATCGGGTTTCATAGACGTTGAGTGTTTTAACATCTTGTACATAGTCACCACCAGAAAGATGAGATTGAGCTGTCGGAAAAGATAAAACATGTTGAAAAGACCACACAGCTTTCCCACAGTTTCATGCAATTCATCATTCCGACGGCATATTTGTCAAACATCATTTCATATTCATATTCGCATTCCTGAATGCAGCATGTAACGATCTTTCTCTGGATCTATGATCACCAGGTTATTAGACGACTAGCAGTGGCATTAAAAAATACAAATAAAGCATGGTTTATGTTGGCTGAGCTGAACTACAAAGCGTAGCCTTCAATAATTCATAAAGCAGACAGCAACTGCAAAAATGCCAAAATGCAAGCACGCATGAACTCTGCTGGGAATTTCTAAAATGGCTTATAAACTGGTAGTAGTGTGCATACACTCTTAAAAAATAAAGGTGCTTCACGATGCCATAGAAGAACCTTTTTTGTCTAAAAGGGTCCATAAAGAACCTTTAACATCTGCACTGCAAAAAATGCTTTTCTTACTTAGATTTTTTTGTCTTGTTTCCAGCCAAAATATCTAAAAATTCTTAAAACAAGAAGCATTTTCTAGACGAGTAAAAATGATTGTCTTGTTTTCAGAAAAAAAGTCAAAATTAAGGGTGTTTTTGCTTAAAACAGGCAAAATAATCTGCCAATGGGGTAAGAAAAATAATCTTGTTTTCTGTTTGAAATAAGATTTTTTTTTCTTACCCCATTGGCAGATTATGTTGCTTTTTCTAAGCAAAAAATCACTTAATTTTGGCTTGTTTTTTCTTAAAACAAGAAAATAATTTTTACCTGTCTAGAAAATCCATCTTCATTTAAGAATTTTCAGATATTTTGGCTGGAAACAAGACAAAAAAATCTAAGTAAGAAAAGCATTTTTTGCAGTGTGTGTAACAAAAGGTTCTTCAGATTATAAAAGGGTAACACTGCAAACAATGCTTTTCTTACTTAGATTTTTTGTCTTGTTTTCAGCCAAAATATCTAAAAATTCTTAAATCAAGAAGGATTTTCTAGACAAGAAAAATTTTTTGTCCTGTTTTCAGAAAAGAAGTCAAAATTTAAGCATGTTTTTGCTTAAAACAAGCAAAATAATCTGCCAATGGGGTAACAAAAAAATCCTATTTCAAGCAGACAACTAGATTATTTTTCTTACACTGCAAAAAATGCTTTTCTTACGTAGATTTTTTGTCTTGTTTCCAGCCAAAATATCTAAAAAAATCTTGAATTAGGAAGGATTTTCTAAACAAGTAAAAATTATTATCTTGTTTTTAGTAAAAACAAGTCAAAATTAGGTGAGTTTTTGCTTAAAACAAGCAAAATAATCTGCCAATGAGGTAAGAAAAAAAATCCTATTTCAAGCAGACAACTAGATTATTTTTCTTACCCCATTGGCAGATTATTTGGCTTGTTTTAAGCAAAAACTCACCTAATTTTGACTTGTTTTTACTAAAAACAAGACACAAATTTTTACTTGTCTAGAAAATCCTTCCTAATTCAAGAATTTCTAGATATTTTGGCTGGAAACAAGACAAAAAAATCTACGTGAGAAAAGCATTTTTTGCAGTGTACCCCACTGGCAGATTATTTTGCTTGTTTCAAGCAAAAACTCACTTAAAGGATAACTATTGCCAAAATGCAACCTGGGCTGTTTTTTTTTTTTTTTTTTTTACTGTAAACGAGACAAACTTGTATCTAAAAGCATAATTACGACAAACGAGCCATTTTTGAGATTGACCGTGATTTCGTTTTGTGGTCAATGGTCGGTGAATGGGAATACTAGGGGCATAACTTTGAGCACATCAAAATCAATATTTTTACAACACTGAGAAGACTCGACACACCATGAAACTTTGCTCAAAGTATCGCCTGGGTCTCTACACATGATCTCCGGCATTGAGAACATTGTTTGTGTACACAGAGTTTACTAAAAAGAAAGTTTTTGAACAACTCACTTTCACTGTTTGAGTTTCCGCTCGCGGCCGTCTTGCCAGTCAAGAGGTGTCCATCTCTGAATGCAGGATTCTTATATATTAATGTTTCTTATATGAGGCTCTTTTTACAACTAGAAGGTTAATATTGTTTTTCACTTGCGACAAAACAACAAATTAGCCGTGCATTTATATGGAAATATGCTTTAGGAGCTATCCATCCTCGCATTCGGCGATCGACACCTCTTGACTGGCAAGATGCCCGCGAGCGGAAACTCAAACAGTGAAAGTGAGTTGTTCAAAAACTTTCTTTTTAGTAAACTCTGTGTACACAAACAATGTTCTCAATGCTGGAGTTCATGTGTAGAGACCCAGGCGATACTTCGAGCAAAGTTTCATGGTGTGTCGAGTCTTCTTAGTGTCGTAAAAATATCGATTTTGATGCGCTCAAAGTTATGCCCCTAGTACTCCCATTCACCGGCCATTGACCACAAAACGAAATCACGGTCAATCTCAAAAACGGCTCGTTTGTCGTAATTATGCTTTTAGATATATACTGTCTCCTTTACAGTAATATGTAAGTATGAAAAGCATTTTTTTGCAGTGAAGAAAGTGACTGAATGGTTCTTCTATGGCATCGCTGTGAAGAACCATTTAAAGCACCTTTATTTTTAAGAGTGTAGACTCTTTCTATTTTTAATAATTCTTAACATGACTATTAAAATAGATCTTAGATGAAGATGTGATTCAAATCAGTACAGAAGCCTGTAAGAATGTTAATATATCTCAAAACATAAACTATCACCCAGAAAATAAAGTGCTACCATTTGTTCCCAATTCTGATCTTAAAGATTATCGGAGACAAACTGCGTGTAGGCGCCTTCTCAGACGAATGTAAGTCATAACTTTGGCCCTGAAAATGTCTGCTTGCTGGCAAGCGCTTGTGTTTTTCTTCACCGCCCTGAACATGGGAATGTAATTCAGGCTGACCAGAGAAGACCTCTTAAAGAAACACACTTCGAGGAACAAAAAAATGAGTCCCGAAGAACAGCATTGTCTATTTTAAACGTGGAACAAGAATAAAGCAAGTCCTGTTTAAAAACGGATGTCCTAATTCAGTTGGTGGTGACATAAAAGTTATTTTGTCCCTGGACTTTAGAAATATCCACACAAAATCAAGATCATAAAGTCTAAAATGGCATAAAATAAGCGGGAAACTCAAAAATTAGGTTAAATAAAATCTTTCCAAAGTGTCGGAAATACATATTTTATTTAAAAATATAGCTCACATATTGAAACTATAGCATCAACATATACCATTAATGTGTTATTCACCGAAAAGTTATTTACTGAACTAAAAACATAATGATTTCTGTCTTTTTAACAAGTTAAAATATATCTGGTCTACAGTGTTTTCCTTCTTAGCCATACTGGATATGAATACGCTGGAAAAAAGGCTTATTTTACTTAGTATTTGTGTCTTGTTTCTAGTCAAAATATCTAAAAATTCTTACATTAACATGTATTTACTAGATAAGCAAATTTACATAAGATATTTAGTCTTGTTTTAAGCAAAATGCACTTAATTTAAAACAAGTAAAATTATTAAGTAAAATATTATTAAATCAAGAGTTTTTACTTACCCCCCGGAAGATAATTTTACTTATTTTAAACAAACTGCATTTAATTTCTTTTTTTTTCCCCCCCGAGAAAAAAAGACTAAATATCTAGTAAATGCATCTTAACTTTTTAGATATTTTGACCAGATAAGCCTTTTTTTGCAGTGTATAATGATTGAAAGTGAATGAATTAAGGAAAATAAGCATTTATCTGAAATAAAAGGAGAGACACACTGCAAAAAATGCTTTTCTTACTTAGATTTTTTGTTTTGTTCCCAGCCAAAATATCTAAAAATTATTGTCTTGTTTTCAGTAAAAACAAGTCAAAATTAAGTGCGTTTTTGCTTGAAACGAGCAAAATAATCTGCCAATGGGGTAAGAAAAATAATCTTGTTTTTTGTTTGAAATAAGATTATTTTTCTTACCCCATTGGCAGATTATTTTGCTTGTTCTAAGCAAAAACTCACTTAATTTTGACTTGTTTTTACTGAAAACAAGAAAATAATTTTTACTTGTCAAGAAAATCCTTCTTGATTTAAGAATTTTTAGATACTTTGGCTGGAAACAAGACAAAAAATCTAAGTAAGAAAAGCATTTTTTCAGTGTATGAGTGAAACAAGATACCATGCAGTCTAGCGGAATAACCCAAATCTAAATATTTCTATATTTGCAATGTAACGTTTAGTTGCTAAACTATTATTATGGCTTTAGTTGCTTTATAAAAGCTGCTTCGGATACAAGTCGCAGATAAAAAACTAATATTATGGACTTACATTCTGGGAATCTATAAACTGATGCTATATTTTCAATGTGACCTACATTTTGAAATAAAATATGTAGATTTCCAACACTTTAACCTAATTTTCAAGTTTCCCACTTGTTTTATGCCATTTTAGACTCCGCGCAGCGAAATAATCTAAGGCACATTTTGTTAACTGTAATCCAGAACTGGGAAACCTACAAATAAGTGAGCACATTACTGCTTTGCATACAAGAGGATGAAAAACACACATCTGGTTTATTTCTTGAAGGCAGACGCATACGCACAAAGCAGCTAGAAAGAGAGGGGAAAAGAATATGGTTTTGAAAAGAAAAGGCACTGAATTCTTTGCTTTGTCGATCATCAACACAAACCACATGTAAACACCGAAGAATTCAACTCAATTTTTCAGAGCCTTTCAAACACGGAGCGGCCCGCTCAAAAACAGAACGAATTAAAGAAAGAGGGGGACTGGGGGAAATAAAGAAAGCAAGCTAGAAAGAAATAATAAGTTTGATAAATTGCAAATGATTTGTTTAAATCTTTATTTATGCTTTGACTTCACATCAAATTTGGAAGGACTTTTGACTTGTTCACTAGTTCTGTTTGAATTGCATATTATTTTTTATCATATGAAACATGCTGCGACTTGTATCCAAAGCAACTTTTATAATGCAACCAAAAGCCATAATAATAGTTTAGCAACCAAACACTACATTGCAAATACGGAAATATTTAGATTTGGGTTATTCCAATGGACTACATGGTATCTTGTTTCACTCATATCTCTCCATTTCTTCAGATAAGCATTTATTTTTCTTAATTCATTTACTTTTAATCTTTATATTCACATCCAATATAGTCAAGAAAAAAAAAAACAAAAAAACACTGTAGACCAGAAATACCCTAAAACGACAGAAATCATTACGTTTTTCCACTTCAGTAAATAACTTTCCGGTGAATTACACATTAATGCTCTATGCATTTGTATAGAAATGTTATCTTGTGGATACTCCTCACATTCAATTTTAATGGTTTGTTTTTGTTAGGCAAGGTAAGGCATGTGAAGTTTATTTAGCGCATTTCCCAGACCGTTCGCTTTAAATACATTTAGCCTTGGTGTTTTGTAATAAATGATGTTTGTAATGAATGCCACTGTACTTTGTTTACTTTATACTCATATTCTTCATTCTTGTTTTGCATTCAATATGACTATATGACACATGCAATTTATCTACATCTACATTTTCCTCAACAATGTAGCTTACAAGATAAAAATATAAAGAATATGGTACACCATACACATTTTTTATCAGACTCATTGTTCTCTTGGTACGGCGAGCACCATGCTGTTCTGTTAACAATTATTTTGATTAGGAATTATATAGTGAAAAAACATGCTTTTCCACTTCTCTGGAACCTGGTATTGGTTTCTCTTTCAATATCACCCTTTTATTGACTGTCAGGCAAAAATTGTACGTCTAAACATGTCTGAAAAGAAATAGCACACCTCTCTTCCTGATTTAAGGTTTAATTCATGCCTGCAGCACCAAAAAGCAATATGAAAACCCACATTTGAGGAGGTAGAGATTACTAATGAAAGGAGAAACAGGTCAACTGACAGAAGGAAAAGACATGGGAGGATTCATTGCGAGAGAGAGAGGTCGGGTCTGTTAGATCATTGATTATGGGGCTGTTGAGTGTAGCTGCTGAGCCACCAGGAGCCGCTTCACTCCGCCATGGGTGGAAAGGCCAGGAATGCATTTATAACACAGCTGGGAGTGATGACACAGATCTGATGAGACGGCCAGGCACGGCACAAGAGGAAGCCAGGCTAGCCGAAGCGCCTCCCGTCCTCCTCCACCATCTCACCCTTCCATTCCCCAAAATAGACCCATAAGCACAGATTTAATATAAAACGGTTTGTGTTCAAGAACATTTTTACTCTGCTAGCTGACTGAGCCAGTTGAAGTACATTTTAGCATTTCATGAAGGGCAAGGCAGAGAATCTGCTTAATAGTCCTGAAAATGTCACATACACGATATCTTGCCATTTTTGGAGTGAAAAAGACAGCCTCACTACATAAAGTTATGCTTTTAGTGATGCCATAAGCCATAGCTGTCTTGTGACCGTGCATTCAGAAAGTAGCCCATTTTATTTCTCCTTATTTTTTTCCATTTTGTTATGTCGCAGCCTTCAAATGCTCATTTAAAATGCTTTTTATTTTTTAATAATTTATATTATTTTACCCCAAAATGACAAGTAAAACCAGATTTGTGGTAACTCTGAAAATTAACTAAAACTTAACTTTAAACTAAAATATGAAGCTCATACAGTATGCGACCCTGGACAACAAAACCAGTCATAAGTGTCATCATCTGAAAGTTAAATAATATCTAAATAAGCTTTCCATTGATGTATGGTTTGTTAGGATAGGACAAAATTTGGCCGAGATAAAACTATTTGAAAATCTGCAACCTGAGGGTTCAAAAAAATCAAAATATTGAGAAAATCGCCTTTAAAGTTGTCCAAATGAAGTTCTTGGCAATGCATATTACTAATCGAAATTAAGTTTTGATATATTTGCGGTAGGAAATTTACAAAATATCTTCATGAAACATGATCTTTACTTAATATCCTAATGGTTTTTGGCATTAAAGAAAAATCGATAATTTTAACCCATACAATGTATTTTTGCCTATTGCTACACATATAGCCGTGCTACTTAAGACTGGTTTTGTAGTCCAGGGCACATATTAGGCCTTTGACACTTGAAGTTTAGCTCAGGTGAATCCCATTTCTCTGGCTCATGTTGATTTTACCCTTTGATTGCAGCCCATGTGTGCAAATTCAATAGATTGGACATGATTTAGACAGGCCCACACCTGTCTATATAAGGTCTAACAGATGTAAAAGCATATGAGATCAAGCCATGAGGGCAAAGGTACTGCTTACAGAGCTCAGAGACAAGAATGTGTAAAGACACAGATCTGACGAAGGCTACAAAAACATCTGCTGCACTGAAGGTTACCAAGAGCACAGTGGCCTCAATAACTATTAAATCGAAGAAGTTGCACTCTATAAATGAAGACTGCCAACGGGAACACAGTATACATTACTGACCAATCATAAAAATAGCATAAATAATCAACCAATGGGAACAAAGGACATACAGTCATACATGCAAAGAACCAGAACACCATTAAAATATACCAATTGTGCGAGAGAAATCTCTCATCATTGGCCAAGAGGAAGTACTATATCACTGTGCATAATTTCAAAATTCTGTAACATTTCCTGTGCAAATTCTACACACCTAAATTGAGGTATTAATGGGAAATGTGCAAAACTTACCATAATGACGAATGTAACGGGGCCAATGAAACTCCAAATGAAATGATTATCAACCCTCAACCAACATCTGAAAAAAAAGACAAAAAATAGAGAAATGACCACCATAGAAGCAATAACTTCAAGCCATGAACACATTGCAAAGTTTGAAGAGTGACAACCACTTTCATTGGAGGGAATGAATTCCCAAAATCAGTGTTTCCCAACCCTGTTTCCAGAGGCACACCAGATTTTGGATGTCTCCATTTTCGAAACCCATCAATTTCAGATCTTACTAACAAGCTGTTGAGTTGAATCAGGTGTGTTTGATTAAGAAGAGTTTGAAAATATGCACCGCTGGTGTGCCTCCAGGGTTGGGAAATACTGCCATAAATTATTGTTTTGTCTAATGGAAAAAAGACACTCAGTCTGCCCCAAAATTATATTGAGAGATCCACCATTGGAGAAAGCATTTCTGATCAACTAGATCATGTGTGCCTCGTTACATTAAAAATGTCATACTGGATGTAAAATTGGACAATTTATGGCGATAATGTTATCACATTAAAATTTCAGCTGTCAATATTAAAACTCGATGAATTCAATACCATTTTGGTACCATAGCAAAAACTAGTACAATTTAGGTTAAAAAAATCTCAAGTTTTCAATAAAACAAAGTTTAAACAAAATAAAAGATTACTCACGCTTTCCTCGTCCCGTAGCTCTTATAGTCGATAGCTGCCGAAATGCCAACCACCACACAGGGGAACAGATAGCCAGATGCGTAATAGTATTTTCGCCTAGAAAATTCGCTTTCAAAGACCTCCACAAGCATGAGGAACAATTGGACGGCCTCCAAACACATCCAGGCAAATGCAGCAAGAAAGAAGAAATGCAGGACTCCAGCAATCACAGAGCACACAATCTGAGAAAGAAATTAAAGGAGATTAGTATTCAAAGCTGTTTTTGCAAGAACAGCTTTGTTTAAAAGTTATTTGAGTCAAAACAAAATCATCAATCATCAAAAACCTCCATCAGTTCTAACGCCAAACTCTTAAAAATAAAGGCTCCAAAAGGGGGTTTCCACGGCTGTGCCATAGAATAGCCATTTTAGAACTTTTCAGTAAAAAATTTTTTAGAAACTTTTTTTTTCTTGGTGTGAAGAACATTTTTATAATCTAAAGAAGCGTTCTTCCACTATAAAGAACCCTTTGTTTAACGAAAAGGTTTCAATGATGTATAAAGGTTCTTCATTTTTTAAGAGTGTAATCAAACAAACCTGAACCACCTAACCAAGGTTTACTTAAAAAATTACAAGCAGAGTTGGAAATGAACTCTGCAGGAAGGCAATTTTCCAGCAGCAGGGTTGGCTCCTATTTAGAATATACACCACAAAAAGATTTGCTTCAAACACTGGTGAGCATCCCTGACTAAAAAGGCCTAAAAAGACCTTTTCTTGACCTTCTTCTTTTTTTGATTAGTAGCATTGCTAACACTTCTTCAGTAGTTATCTTGCACCAAATCATAGCTGTAGACATAGGCGACCTTCAAAATGTGCATTTTCGGCAGGCTCCAGGGAACGTGGTTGGGAACCACTGGACTAGAGGTTGGCAATTTGTCGTTCTGTTGGTTGCCAGTAGGCAATTCTACTGGCACATCATGCCATGGCTGTGGTGGTTATTTTGCGAAGAGGAATGCCTATGATGCCTAAAAATATAGGCTTACTAGAGTTGAAATAAACCCTCTTTACACCAATCTTGTTTCTTTTTTTTTTCCCCCAGAGTGCTTAGCGGGATCACACATACTACAAAAAAATGTACCCACCGGAGGTTCTGTCATGTTGATGCCCACGAGAAACAGAAGCTCTGCGATGAAGAGGTTGATGCAGAGGTTCTTGTGGATGGTGTTGCGATCACTCTGGAGGCCGCGGAAGAAGCAGAAGGTGAAGATGCTAATGGCAAGGCAGACAAGCGAAACGGCGATGCCCATCCGTGTGATAACTGTCAGCAGGAGCTCATGAACGCTTCCCACACCCTGGAAAAATAAACATTAGCATTAACAGTCACGCCATGTTCTACTTAACTTGAACGCTTCACTTGTCAGTATATAATCAGAGGGAATTAGCTTCTGTTTTTTTTAAAGAGAAGAGACTATCTGCAACCTCTAGAAAATAGCCAAGTTTAAATGCAAACAAAACAAGATCACAGTGGCTACCTTTTATTCGCTTCTCTGCCATTCATACATTAGCAACAAAATGCTGTTATATTGTCAATGTGTGCAGACAGTAGAGACAGCTATTGACTACAATGGAAGCTCATGTCTGGGTGTTTGACAGCAGACGTCTTAAAGCAGAATGCCCTAACTTTCTAGTGTCTGAATAATCTCTCATGTCTTTATTTACACGTAGCATCAATAAAGAGCTTTTTTTAAGAGGTTAAAGATGTTTTAACACTGACAGGTTTCTGTTCACGGATCCTCTAAACAACAGCAGCAACAACAACAAAATAATACATTTACTGAAAAGGCTGTATTCATGAAAGCACAATCCCTGTGGATCAGCATTCCATTAATTAAGGCAGCAGCTAAGTGCAAATAATAATTAGATGCTATTTACACTAAGTGAAAATGGCAATGGATTCTATTCACACTAAGTAAAAATAGCTGTATTTTTTAGCAATATGCTATAACAGGAGTTACATGCTATTTACACTACTTAGTGCAAATAGTGGCAGATATCTGCACCTCAGTATTGTAGAACATTAGAAAACAGTATGCAATAATTAACGTATTGAGTCTAAATTATAACCCTAACCTTAACCAATAAACACATGTAAGGCATGTTACTTTCCACTTTTTGTTTCTTTCTTTAATTTTTATTTTAAAAAATGCGTTTCCGATGTGATATGAAAATAGAGAAGAACATGTTCAGCAAAATGTGGATTCGAACTCGGGTCATTCGCATCAAATAATGAGTGCTATGCGCTTTACTACCTACTGCTACTGGTTAACGGCCGTCTTTTGCTATGATGTCTAACCCCACCTCACGTTTGTTGAGTGGAGATGGCCTATGCCAACAAGGTGGGATATTTTCACTTAGTATAAACAGACACTCCAATCAATATATGGATGTTCTGATGATGGGCTGAAGGTCAAAGCAATTTATTTAGACACATCATCAGTAGTGTCCCCTCCCTGTAGAAAATTTCAGCATATGCTGGTTAGGTATGTTTTGAAGCATGGCTGCTGGTTTAAGATGGTTTAAGATGGTCATGTGTTGACCCTAAGCTGGTCCTGAGCAGGATCTAGTTGCTTAGGGTCAACTTAGGACCAGCACATGACCAGTTAAGAACCTGCTTAAAACAGGTCACAACCAGCTTAAACTAGCTCACCTGCAGCCAAATATACCTAACCAGCATATGCTGTTTTTTTTCCAACAGGGTCAACATCCTTGGGTGTTTTCAGTACTCATAATACACTCTCTCTCATGAGGTAGGACCACCACAGGCTCTTCATCTTCCTGATCTGTGTCCTGCAGCCAGTTGTTCTTGATATATAGTTGATGTTTAGCCTTTTTTCGGAGTTTTATCTAATGCATCTTACTTCAACTGGGCAAACCTTGATGTTCCAGTCTCAAATTTCTGCTTCTACCATGAGGTTGGCATATCACAGCCTCTTCCACTCATGTGCCTCATCCACAGAGTCCTCCCAAAGAACTTGAGAATGAAGACATACTGCTATAATCTGGACCAGAGACCAAGATTTGGTCTTGGGCTGGTGTTGGCGATTTCCATGGGAAAGCTGTTTCTGGTCTAGGTCGATGTGCATCTTCTAGTATCTGAAGGCATCCAGTGAGCCAGCCTTAGGAGGCAAGGAGTCTGCTTTTCCTCACTCTCCCTCTCGAAGCAAAGATATTAGAAATAGATGGGTTGACTGGGCATTCTGAGGCATAGCACTGGTTATTTTTCTTGCTCATGTCCAGTTTAGGTTTATAGTAGAAGGACCTTATTTGTGGAACAGATGAGAAAACTCATTCTTCCAGCATATTCCACACATCTTTGCAGGTATTTGTTTCTCCTATCTCATCCATGTGTCTTGCTTGGTTAGAGATGTGGCTTTAGCAATTCTAGACTTCTTGATTGGCGCATCTATTCCACCACAAGTTGTTGGCTAGTATTGCCATTTTACAAGGTGGACTAGCTTGTTTCTTGCATGTTGTATCTGGCCTACAATATCCCAGTGTCAAGGGGGTGATTTTGCATCCGCTGATGGTGGATTGCATTTCCTTCCATTACTAGGGATAGATCTGCCTGTCTAATAATGATATCTTGTGACTGTTTGAGTATCATGTCTAACCTAACTTTAACACATTTGTATTTCTCCATAAGGTTCGTAATTGGGAGTGAAAGGACCCTGTTTCCATACAGTCCTATCCTGCCGAGACATATCTTGGTAATCCAAGCCACTTCCACATGTGTGAGTTAATCAAATACCCCAGCTTGCTGACCTGTGAAAGGGCGACTTCGAACAAGGTAATTGGCCAGAAAAACAGGGCAGCTGAAACTCTGGTGCCTCCAATTTGGGCTGTTGCCCTTTCTTTTCTAGGAGAGCAGTACTGTTGATATGCTTGAGGCCAGTGATTATATCTTTCCTTATTTGTTGTACTTCAATGTTGTTTATGTTAACATCAGACCAGCATCCAAGGCTTTTTAATCGGCTCCTCCAGCACTGTAGGCACTGGTTCAATTATCGACTGGATTTGTTCAAACTAAGAAAATAATGTGATATTTACTTGGCTTGATTTCCATTTGTGAATATAATGATTTCCAATTCTCTACCTTACTAACAACACAACTTTGACAATCTTGTAAGTACTTTCGTAAAGATTTTCTTTCATGAGAACAGCAAATTGTGTGCATCACGGTTATATTGATTAAAGAAAAGGTTTTAGTAAGAAGGAAATCATTTTTTAACACACAAAACACAATATCTATGCAATATGTTATATGCAGGCAGAAAATATGATTCTGCTGTCATAATGGTTAAATATCTATCCACAGCTGTAGTTGCAGCAATTAGGTGAGTTCGCTGCATCACAGAATCCATAATTTCCACATTCATTACAGCTTAAAAGACGGCTATGTTATCATATCATGTAATGTTTGGTGCTATCAGACAAGTACTATTGATATGTCATACTGACATAATTGCACTGTTCCCAGAAACCTGCAAGTGACACAAGAGATTCATTCATCAAAGTAAATTAAGAATTATATTAAGAAAGTGCTGCAGTATATTCATTTTTTTCTCTTGTAGAGATAAGTTGCTGTTGCTGTGATGAACACAAATTATACCAAATGAAATCTACTGAATCAGCAAAAGAAAATGACATTCTGGCAACTCTAGAGACTCAATATATGCAGTATCATGGTTATGTGAAAAGCATGTAGAAAGCAGAAAATGGGCTTTGAAGAGTAGCTTATAAGAGTGACGTATAATTACATAATCGAAATATGTATATTGATTTCTTCTACCAGATGTCCCAGCACAGGGCAGGTCTGGGAGCGACTAATACTCACCGCATGTGCATCTCGATGGGCCATAAGGATCGCAAAGTTAGTCAGGTGACTGCAGGAGCAAGTAGTGTGAGTCTTGTTTGTTGCAAGAAGTTTGCAGCCTTGTGTTGACCAATATCCTGACATGCTCCGCTCAGAATAGTTCCAAAACGAGCAGTTCGGATTGAAGTAGTTTTCAGTCTGATAAATGGAGAAAAAAATCAGTTTATTTGAATGTGACAGGTGACATTTGCAATGTTTTGAGATTTAAACCTTTTATAATCAAGCATGATGTTTTCTTTGATCAACAGTCTCTATTAATAAACGAGGCTGATTGACAAGAACGTTGTTTGATTTTGCTTAACCATGATTTTCAAGGCTCTAATTTTAACTCTATCCTAGAATCAGAAGGCACTGATTACTTGATTATTCAAAGATACATTCCAGGTACCAGAAACTCTATTAAAACTTTTCAAGAATTTTCAAATCTGTCTTCTCTTTAGATTTTCAAGCATATAGACTGGCCTTACTCCGGCCTTTCACTGTTTTTCCAGCACTTGTTTGATATAAATAAATTGCTGTGAAAATATAAAGTCACACTAAATAGTTTTAGATCGACAAACGAAATACAACATGAATCAAAGGCAATCCGATGAAACAGTTTTTTAAATGACTGACGTATTTGAATCATTTGTCTATATTTTCCAAAAAAACTTAAAAATATATATACCTCCACAGGTTTTCATGTCTGCGGTTGCCAGATGTTAAGTGTTTAAATCCCTTCATTATAAATGGAGTGTCATAGATTTTGGAACAAGTAACTACTGAGACAAATCATTTTTTTACACAGGCCCAGTTGGTATTAGACATTTGTGCTTTCTCAGGTTGCCTTTACGTTATATTTTATGTAAGATTTTGCTTTAATTTCTGAAACACGTACAGTAGGGCTTTCACGATTCCTTGATTCAAGCGTACTCAATTTAAAAAAATCTTAGATTGCATTTTACCCATGTTGAGTAACCGTCAAAATAACAGAAGTGGCGCTTTCCACAGACAAGAAACGCATTATAAGACTGTTTTCCAAGGTTGCATGAAATATTAAACCCATTTAAAATCATAATAAAGCATAAATCTATTGTGAATTTACAACAAGTACAACGGCAGTAAATTCTGCTCCACATAAACATAAACGTTATTATTTAACGTTAAATGTGTGAAGCGTCTCAAACTCCATATCTGCATATTGCTATGAGTTTGGATTTATAACAACGTTCATTTGGTAAATCATCAATAAGCCTATGCAAACACAGGAGAATACTCAATTTCTAAAGACGCAAAATGTTCATTGTGATTTCAAAACAAAAACTCAAACCCCCGCTTCAAGTTTACGTTTTGCTATCCACATATTCAAGAAATTACAGTGGCTATAGCATTTTTGTCATAAAGAAATGGCCAAATATAAAAGATTAAGTGGCCAATTGAATTATAAATTGCTTAGTCAATATTAAACAAGGATTTGATGGCGCAGTAAAGAGTAAAACATTCGTCAGGCCATTGGTGCCCACTAAAACCATATGATTACTTACTTTTGATACTTTATTTGAACTAATTTCCTCATACATATTATATATGTATTTTAAATATTTGAAGGCTATTGTTTGATTAGGTCTATTTTAGATATGCACAAAAACAGAAGAAATCAAAAAGAGGACAAACGCTTTTCCACAGCCCTGTACTCAAAAAGATAAAGTTCCAAAAATCTAAATAGCAGAAGAAAAAATGATTCATTTCTCACATCCAAATGCGCCAGGGTGAAGATAACTGGTTCGGACACAAACACGCGGCTGGACTCTTTGTTGATGGAGGCGGAGAGGATGTGGGAGTTGACAGTCAGGGTGTGGTTTCTGAATCCGCCCTCTCCCATCAGCCTCACCGTGGCGTTCTCTGTGCTAAGAAAATGTCCCAAGTGCTTGTACAGGACAAAAACCAGCTTGGCAACACCTTGAGTAAATAAATGATAAGAGAAGAACGTTATAGCTTCGAGGAAATGATAAAATATCTATGACTTTTTTTTTTTTTTTTTTTTGCCTGTGAAGGAAAACATTGTAGAGAATACTGTTGAGCATGTTAGATCTTACAGGCATGTTTTTGCTAGCAACCAGGATAACAACATGTGGAAAGATACTCAATGGTGCCCTTGAGTACTGACGTTTGTTATAGCTATAGTAACACAAGAAGGCATGAAATGTATGAAAAGCTTGCAATGCACTGACTTAAGTACTTGTGCAGAGTGCTTATGACCTTCAGATCAGGAAAATCACTGACTTTATTAACTAAGCATTTGAAGATCCTATTAAAACATTTGAAATGACTACCTTGCACTCATTTACCGTTTTTACTGTTTAGTTTGACCATGTTCGCTGAGAGTTGAATGGTGGCTCCTCTTTTGCTGGTCTGTGGAAATCTGAAGTCCTGAATTTGGCCATCGGTGCTCAACACGTACACGTCCAACACTGCAAAAAACAAAACAAAGATATGGATTCCTATGGGCCATTTGGTGTTTTTCTTCAACAAAACATGAGACAATGGCAGTTGCATAAATTGCTTCTCACATTCAGGTTCTCACATTCCTCTGCCAGATGGAAATGAAGGACTCTGTTTCATTAAGCCAACGTGAGGTAATTTAATTAAAACGAGACATTGTGCACATAAAAGAAAGTGAATTGAGAAGACAGTTTCAAAGTTTTCTAATGCACCTCAGGCCAACAAACTCTCAGCAAAGCTGCATTTGTACCGCATCATATAATTTTCAACTGAGGCTGAGAATAAGAAAAGGTGTATTGTGTGATATAAGCAGAAAATGTGGTTTCTTTAACAATGAGTGTTGTTGTCTGGAAAATTAACTTTTAAAGCTTCTTGATTACCTTATACTAAAATTGCTGCTTTTAACTGAAAGATGACACTTCTTTTCCTACAGACGCCGCATTGAGTGTTGCGATTTCTGACATTCGTTTCCCTTTTGATGTAAACGCAAGAGATCTGAGAGCTGAGGTTTGACAGACACAATCCTTATTTGCTTTCAATGTATTTGGGTCAAAATCCGCTACAGTTTTACTAAGTAATTTTCACTATTATTTACAACAGGATCTGCATTTTCATGACTTTAAATAAAGGATTTTTGCTAAAAGAGACAACAAAACAACAGTTTTTTTTTTCAAATTGCGACAATGAAATGTAACACTTTACCAAGCCAAACACATTAGTCTATGAGTAACGTGTAATCTACAGTAAACCACTTAATTCCATAAAATAAGTGCACCAAACTACACAACTACCCATTTTGAATGCCTCCAGCATACTGAAAAATCAAGCAGTCCACACACATTTTATTAAAATGCAATAATAAAACTAAAAACATCAACATAACACACTTATGTGCATCAGTTGCTTCATTGAACACTTGCCGCCAGCTAAGAAATAAACAATTATTACCTAACAATCCATCTGTTTTCAAATCCACATCATTTGAATAATCACAACATCAATGTCTGTCAAAAATAACATGCACAAAACCCACGCTACCGGATATTTTGACTATATCATCACTTTCCGAGAAGTAGGAGAAAATTGCAGCCTGTGTGGCTTCAACATGCAGTCAGAGACAATAACATGCATAATACATAAGGTATGCAAGTATAAATGTAACCCTGGACCACAAAACCAGACTTATGCTGCACAGGTGTATTTGTAGCAATAGGCAACAATACATTGTATGGGCCAAAAATTATTCGAATATTAAGTATCATGCCGATATTCCTACCATAAATATTTCAAAACTTATTTTTTTATTAGTAATATGCATTGCTAAGAACTTCATTTGCACAACTTTAAAGGCAATATTCTCAATATTTTGATATTTTTGCACCCTCAGATTCTAGATTTTCAAATAGTTGTATCTCAGCCAAATATTGTACTTATTTATTCAGCTTTCAGATGATGTGTAAATCTCAATTTCGAAAAATTGACCCTTATGACTGGTTTTGTGGTCCAGGGTGACAAACACGTTCTTTAAAATTAACAGGTGTTTTTTTTTTTTTTTTTATAAAATCTTAGTAACACTTTACATTAAAGTTTGAGTAGATAACTACATAAGTTAACACGAACTAACAATTAAAAACACGTGCAAAGCACTTATTAATCTTAGTTAAATGTTAAATAACATTTACTAATGCATTGTAAAAATTCAAAGTTATATCTGTTAATATTATATACTGTAATAAATACATTGCTCAATGTTAATTAATGCATTGTAAAGTGTTACCAAAATATTTTCAATTGTTTAAAAGATCAATGCAAATATCAAAGTTTGATAGATACATTCTTTCATCACTTGTTACATTTAATTACCCCTTTGAAGATTTCGAGACATAAACAAGAGCAGAAAATCAATTTTTTCTGACACTGGAAGTCATACGAGTTTGAAACAAATGAAAGATAATCAAAGGAACCTTTTTCATTTTAAAATCAGCATCAATTGCGACAATGCACTATGTAATATAGAAACTATTCACTCTAAACAATATCTCAGACCCTCAAACAATACGGCTGAGGACAAAAAAAAAACAAAACAAAAAAAACAGCTACAAGAAAAGATTGAGAAGGGAGTGAAAAAGCACTGAGCCAAGGTTAAAATGAAAAAACCTGCAGTAACCCAGAGGCCTGTACAGTGGAATGACAGATGAGCGCACAAAGCTGACTTATATGAATGAGATCACATTACTAATAAATTCCACTGGCAGGGGCCTGTGCTGGATCCTCTCACCATCTGAATGGTTAAAGTCGCCACATGCTGAGACCGGAGCTAAGTCTATTTGGTTTCAGCGCATTCACAGTGATGGATGCATTCATGAAATATTACAGAACAGAACAATATCCACCTATTTACATGCACCCGAGACAACAGCTGTAGCTAAATCACAGCATTTTTGATTACGCTATGGATTCCACTCCTGATGCCTAAAAGCACTTCCTTTATAAATGGTTTTCACTTTTGTAGTCATTCTAATTCTGAGCGATATTAAAGGATTAGTTCACTTCGAGAAAAAAAAAAGTACAGATAATTTACTCACCTCCTTGTCATCCAAGATATTCATGTCTTTCTTTCTTCAGTCGTAAAGAAATTATGTTTTTTGAGGAAAGCATTTTCGGATTTCTCTCCATATAGTGCACTTCAATGGTGCCCGCAAGTTTGAACGTTAAAAATGCAGTTTAAATGCAGCTTCAAATTTTTTGGGAAGTGAACTAATCCTTTAAATTAAAAACTTTCAGCCTTCTGATTTACAATCAACCAGTTTTGTTATGTAAATGATAATAATAACAAAAAGCAATTGATTTCAAACAAAACTTGCTCATAATAGTCTGCTCAACACTTTTTAATAAAAATAAAAGGGCGTTCCAAAAGGGTGCTTTTGCATTGATGCCATAACCTATTTTTGGTTCGCCAAATAACCTTTTAGTGAACAGTTCTTGAACAAACTATTTTGAAGAATTTAAAAAATCTAAAGAAACTTTTGCAACTATAAAAAAGGTTCAAGGTTCTTCATGGAACTATCAATGCCAATAAACACTGCAAAAAATGCTTTGTCTTGTTTCCAACCAAAATATCTACAAATTCTTAAATCAAGAAGGATTTTCTAGACGAGTAAAAACAAGTCAAAAGGAAGTGTGTTTTTGCTTGAAACAAGCTAAATAATCTGCCAATGGGGTAAGAAAAATAATCGTTTTCTGTTTGAAATAAGCTTTTTTTTGCTTACCCCATTGGCAGATTATTTTGCTTGTTCTTAGCAATAACTTACTTAAATTTGACTTAATTTTTACTCATCTAAAAAATCCTTCTTGATTTAAGATTTTTTTTTATATTTTGTTCTATAAATTTGTCTACATTCAACATAAATGTCTGTTCACACAACTGTAGTTTTGCAGGTAGATTTCTACAAGTGTCTTAGAGACATTGCCACAGTTCTCATGGATTTAGTTTGTCTCTTCATTTATTCCCTGACCGTCTGGATGACGGTGAAATCAGATCTCTGTGGATCATAGCCGTCTGTTGCTGGATTCCTCATGCACACAAAAATCCCATTGGATTTTTACAATTAACGGCACGAGGAATGTTTGGAAATGTAAACTGATATTTCCTACTGGCAAACTGTCTGAAAACAATTTGCTTGTGAACTGTTTGGCACAGTGCTGTATATGAAAATAAAAACCTTCCACTTCAATATACAACAAACAGATTTAAGCCGGATATTAGGTTGTTAGTTACGCTTGTTCCAGTTAGGTTCAAAACAGATTACTTTTAGTACACTTTTCAACTTATTCTATAGATTTGAATATAATTATTTAGTACCATATTAATATTAAAATACAAGCAGAATGAAAGCATATTTAATTGCATGTTATCAACAAAATGAAGTGCATTAATTATTTAATTACCCAAACTGGGATTTGTGAAGGAACTGCAGTGTTTGTTCATGAAAAGCAAATAATTAATTAAAAATAACATTTTGCAAAACTGCAAGACTATCTGAATATATGAAAGCAGCAGGATTCTTTAAAATGGAAAATTTAATAAATTTAAGAACATAAATTATGAAAATTATGGGTAACACTTTATTTTAGAGACCAATTCTCACTATTAACTAGTTATTAGCATGCATATTACTAACATTGGATGTTTATTAGTACTTATAATGCACATATTAATGCCTTATTCTGCATGACCATATTTTAGATCCCTTAACCCTAACCCATACCTAAACTTAACAACTACCTTACAAACTATCAATAAGCAGCAAATTGGCCAAAATTAGTTAAAAGTGTGAGTATATTAACAAAAATAGTGAGTTTTTTTTAATTCAGAGGGTGTGGGATATAAACTCTGAGAGGATACGAGAGAATGACGAGTTATTTTTCCTTATTAGAGTAGATATAGTCTCGGAATTGTGAAAATAAAATCAGACTTTTGAATTATAATATATTATATCAATTGTACCTTTTTTTATTCTTTTATTCCATTGCTCAACTTGAACTGCCCACAAAAAACATCATCCCTGTTTCGGAGCTGTAAGACTATCCCACTATCTAACGTCAAATCCGTTGAATATTATTGCTGGGTGACAAGCTCTTGTAATATGCGAAAAACATTTTGAAAATGACATCTAATCAATATAATCTATAATCTTTCTATAATCCCGGGTTTTCTGCAACCATGCTGCGCATACATCCCGAATGTTTACAAACAAACTTTAAGTTAATTTAAAATTTCAAGGCAGCACAAACACCACGTTTTTTTGACTTTAGTTACGTTAACTTAAAATTTTAAGGCAGCGCGAACACTTACTTTTTTAATTAGTTTCAACTTAAGTTGAGTTAATTTAAAATTTTAAGGCAGTACAAACACTTTAAGTTGTTTCAACTTAAGTTAACTTAAAATCCTAAGGCAGCATGAACACTTACTTCAAGTAGTTACAACTTAAATTGAGTTAACTTCAAATTTTAAGGCAGCACGAACACTTACTTTTTAAAGTAGTTTCAACTTACACTTACAGCACAAACACTTTTTAAAATTGTTATAACTTAAGTTGAGTTAACTTCAAATTGTAAGGCAGCACCAACACTAAGTTTTCAACTTAAGTTGAGTTAACTTCAAATTTTAAGGCAGCATGAACACTTACTTTTTAAAGTACTTTCAACTTAAATTGTGTTAACTTAAAATTTTAAGGCAGCACAACCACTTTTAACTTGTTATAACTTAAGTTGAGTTAACTTCAAATTGTAAGGCAGCACCAACACTTACTGTTTTAAGTTGTTTTAACTTAAGTTGAGTTAACTTAAAAATTTAAGGCAGCACGAACACTAAGTTTTCAACTTAAGTTGAGTTAACTTCAAATTTTAAGGCAGCATGAACACTTACTTTTTAAAGTACTTTCAACTTAAATTGTGTTAACTTAAAATTTTAAGGCAGCACAACCACTTTTAACTTGTTATAACTTAAGTTGAGTTAACTTCAAATTGTAAGGCAGCACCAACACTTACTGTTTTAAGTTGTTTTAACTTAAGTTGAGTTAACTTAAAAATTTAAGGCAGCACGAACACTAAGTTTTCAACTTAAGTTGAGTTAACTTCAAATTTTAAGGCAGCACGAACACTTACTGTTTTAAGTTGTTGTAACTTAAGTTGAGTTAACTTCAAATTTTAAGGCAGTACAAACACTTACTGTTTTAAGTTGTTTTAACTTAAGTTGAGTTAACTTTAAATTTTAAGGCAGCACGAACACATACTTCCAAGTTGTTTCAACTTAAGTTGAGTTAACCTATAATTTTAAGGCAGCACAAACACTTTTTTTAAGTAGATTTGACTTAAGTAGAGTTAATTTAAAATTTTAAGGCAGCACTAACACATTTTTTAAAATTGTTTTAACTTAAGTTGAGTTAACTTAAAAATTTAAGGCAGCACGAACACTAAGTTTTCAACTTAAGTTAACTTCAAATTTTAAGGCAGCCACAAACACTTACTTTTTAAAGTACTTTCAACTTAAATTGTGTTAACTTAAAATTTTAAGGCAGCACAACCACTTTTAAATTGTTATAACTTAAGTTGAGTTAACTTCAAATTGTAAGGCAGCACCAACACTTACTGTTTTAAGTTGTTTTAATTTAAGTTGAGTTAACTTAAAAATTTAAGGCAGCACGAACACTAAGTTTTCAACTTAAGTTGAGTTAACTTCAAATTTTAAGGCAGCACGAACACTTACTGTTTTAAGTTGTTTTAACTTAAGTTGAGTTAACTTTAAATTTTAAGGCAGCACAAACACTTTAAGTAGATTTGACTTAAGTAGAGTTAATTTAAAATTTTAAGGCAGCACTAACACATTTTTTAAAATTGTTTCAACTTAAGTTGAGTTAACTTAAAATTTTAAGGCAGCACATACACTTATATTTAAGTTATTTCGATTTAAGTTGAGTTAACTTAAAATTTTAAGGCAGCACAAACACTTACTATATTAAGTTAAAACAATTTTTTTTTTTTTTTTTACAGTGTGTGAAGAACGCCAACCCTGGTTTGCAAACTCATGAAGGTCAGATTGCTACATCCAGCCTGAAATCAACCTGACAAATGCAACCTGAGATTTGACTCTTTCACTGTAAACTCTTGTAGAGCCGTCAACGGCTCAGATTCCTGCATTATTCACTGCCTGGGAGATTCTTATATCTGTGGCTGTAAATAGCAATCAGCACAATGATTTCTCGAGCCCAGATCGAATCTGCCGGGAAAGGTTCTCTAAATTAAGCAGCACGACGTTAGCCTTCTGTAGGATTGCTTTGTCTTTTCTTCTCTTTCCACGGACTCACCAGGAAAGCTGATATGTGCAGAGATGGACGTGTGTGGCTGTAAAAGCAGTGGTTTAACCTACAAGCAAGCCAAACTGCCCACAAGCACATTTGTTCAGACCTTGCAACGCATCTGACATTACACGAACAGCATATTCATTAAACCCGGAATAACCTTCATCATCTAAGCATGTACAAAATCGCAAACCCTCATAGGAGACCAAATGCTTTGATAAAATGCATTTTTATGATTCTAGAACATGTATTGATTGAATAACATACTTTTGCAGAGCTCTCCAGCTGTAGAGGGCTAGAGAAAGTCAGTAAAAAATAATCAGACATAATTATACTCAAAAGCTCAGAGCTGAAGACGGTACATGAAACAGTAACTGGAGCGAATCTGCTACTGCAAGAGCTGCTGAAGTTCTTCTACTGCTACAGTGTGTTGGATCTGCATACTGTCTAATATGCTAGTTGCCTGATTAATTTATAATTTATCTGCTCTCTATACTGTTTCTTTACCGCTGAGGATCCAGAGATGAATATGTCTGATTCAAACACTTAACTGGTGCAGCCGCACTGCAGCAATGTAAAAATGATTATATCCATTTGCCAAATGTTCTACCTTTAACCACCAATGCCAACATGATAGCGAGGCTGTCAACAAGACTGAAAAACAACGTTTTTCACTAAAATATTTACAAATCTCCAAAGGCCTTGCTTGAATTTTACAAAAATCAGTCAACAGCAGATTTTTAAATCGACAGTCCACAAAAGGGTGCAATAATAAATATAAACCCAACAGCACTGTGTTACTGTATATTTATTATTACAAATTAAATTCTTCAAAATTAAAGAAATTTAAAAATCTTAATTTTTGATTAGTAATACGCATTGCTAATAACTTAATTTGGACAACTTTTTCACCCTCATATTTCAAATTTTCAAATAGCTGTATGTCGGCCAAATATTGTCCTATCGAAAAAAAACCATACATCAATGGAAATCTTATTTACAAATCTCAATAAAATAAATAATAATAAAAAAAAACTACTTATGGCTGGTTTTTTGGTCCATGGTCACATTTTTGTATATTTGTTTAAAGCCATTTTAGACTGTTTTGGCTTGTAAATGGTGGTTGATCTGTGCAGATTTCTCTCTTGATTCAGACCAGACCACTTTTTCACTGCAGGAAGTGTTATTATGGATTATGGACTGATATTTTAATCAGAAGCAATAGTTTGAAGTTATAAATATCTGAATGATGTTTTTATCAGCTGTTGTGACTCTCAATCTGATGGCACCCATTCGTTGCAGAGAATCCATTGTTGAGCAAGTGATGAAATGAGACATTTCTCCAAATAGGAATAAAAAAGAAAAATCGATCATTTTGACCCATACAATGTATTGCTATTTCTAGCCAACAATACACTGCATGGGTCAAAATTATCGATTTTTCTTTTACGCCAAAAATCATTCGGATATTAAGTGAAGATCATGTTCCATGAAGATACTTTGTAAATTTCCTACCGTAAATATAACAAAACTTAAATTTTGATTTGTAATATGCATTGCTAAGAACCTCATTTAGACAGGTGATTTAAAGGTGATTTTCTCAATTTTTTAATTTTTTTTTGGACCCTCAGATTCCAGATAGTTCAAATAGTTGTATGTCGACCAAATATTGTCCTATCAAAACAAACCATACATCAATGGAAAGCCTATTTATTCAGCTTTCAGAAATGTCTTAATGATGAATTTGTTTCTTACAAATAGGCCGTTTTTAGCTACTCAAGAAGTTAACTGATGGACTGGAGTGGTGTGGATTACTGTGATGTTTTTATCAGCTGTTGTGACTCTCAATCTGACGGCACCCATTCGCTACAGAGGATCCACTGGTGAGCAAGTGATGGAATGCTACATTTCTCTAAATCTGATGAAGAAACAAACTCATCTACATCTGGGATGGCCTGCGGGTGAGGATGTGTTCTGCAAATGTTTATTTTTGGATGAACTTTTCTATTATTCTGGCACTGGTTAACGCCAGTTTGGCCAGTTTAAGAGAACTGACCTTTCTACCTCTTCCAAGCATTCCTACCAATTCAATTTCCTTCTGCTTTGGCTTTTATAAGCAAAAATGACTCTTACTCTAAACTGCATCAGTCATTAAGCGTCAGGTCAGACACGTGGCTGGAATCGAAACTTCATCATTTACATCAAAAGTTGCCGGCTAAGATGAAAGGACTTACCGATGTTCTCGGCAGGCACTCTGACGACAGCGGGCTCGATCAGGTTGTCTGCAAGGACAAAGGCTCCTTCCTCCAGGGTATCGAGTAACATAGTGGCGGCATGTGTTTGCTCTGTGGAATTCATGTCCTCCCAGGATTTAAGGGCTTCTGGCCTCAGGAGGTTGTCAACCGTGTCCACGATGGCCTGTAACCATGGAAACAAGAGAAATGACAGGCGGTTGATATTTTTTCCTTTGCTTTCTTCGCGAAAAAAAGGATCCAGCACATGGAATACACTGGAGAGAAAAGAACTGAATGAAACTTGTGACACGCAACAACTATAATGGGAAATGAAACACCGTACAAGTAGCGCAATTCGTGCAAATTCGCATTTGTGCTGTGTGTGCTTATGCCACCTTTCATTAGCGATCACTGGGATTGTAAACAAATCATATCATTTCGCCAATTATTCATTTCCTAAAAAGTTTCTGTAGTTAGACATCAAAATCCACTGGGTTTCCCACACCAACTGGATCTACTCAATCTGCTTGATTGTCATATTGAATTTCCTGTTGGGGATCAATATTGCATGCATTCCTATCTGTAACAGGATGCCATGCCGTCACCCAAAAAAATCTTTCCTATAAAGCAAAAAGCATTATTGGACTGGAAGTGGCTTGCAGATTATAAAGACTCCAGAAAATGGGATGTTCTCATTGGTATCCATTTCATTTGCATTGGCCTTAACCAGTATTCAACTCAATTAAAGAATTCCGATGCAACTGCAGTGCTTTTTGGTTTAAAGGAGGATTTTAACTTTGTAAAGTCTGACATTTAAAATAATAGTCAGGAACAAAAATCTAGTTAAAAAAGGAACAATTCACTGAACCTTTAGACAAAATATAAAAGTAAAGTTTCAGCATACAGTATGTGTTTTCAGTATGTATGTCATATTTGATAGATCAGGCTTTTATGGCTCATATAGTATGATATAGTGAGAATATGGAAGGCAAACTTGAGGAGGAAAAGCAGCTCAGTTTTATGCAGAGGCCCAAAGGGAGAAAAAATATGCAATTTGGTGCAGATGTGAATATTTATATGATGATTTTTAAAACAGTATATAGCAGATACTTATGTCATAGTGAGATGATATTTAAACGCTTAGTTTTCAGATTAAAACATATGATGCAATGCAACCCAAAGATTGAGAGAAGAACACATCTGATGATCATTGTATTGAAGCCTATTTCTGCCACTGAATTAAAATAAAAAAAGTTATTGTGACTTCTCGCAACTCTGAATTTTTTAAACGCATGCTGTATAAACTCAGGATATAAACTCACAAATTGCGAAAAATAAAGTCAGAATTGCTAGATAAAAAGAAATTGACTTTTTTTCTCGCAAATGCGAGATGCATCTCACAATTCTGCCTTTTTTGTCCTCACAAAAAAGTCAGAAATTCTTAAAATAAATTAGAATTGAGATATAAATTTCGTCGAGAGGGGAAAAAAGTTTGTATCTCATAATTCTGACTATTTCTCAAAAATGCTACTTTATTTTCTTACAATTCTGAGAACAAAGATTGCAAGAAAAAAAAAAGTCAGAATTGTGAGATAAAAACTCGCATTTATGGGTTTATATCTTGCATTTCTGACTTTATATTTAAGTCTGGCTTGCAGATTATAAAGACTTCTCATTGGTTTCCATTTCATTTGCATTGGCCTTAACCAGTATGCAACTCAACTAAAGGATCCCGAGGCGACTGCAGTGCTTTTGGGTTTAAAGGAGGATTTTAATATTTAAAGTCTGACATATAAAATAATAGTCAGGAACAAAAATCTATTTAAAAAAGGAACAATTCACTGAACCTTTACAGAAAATGTAAAAGTCTTTGCATACAGTATGTGTTTTATATTTTGTGTCATATAGTATGATATAGTGACAATATGGAGTGTAAACTTTGAGGAGGAAAAAATATATGCAATATGATGCATATACGGATGTTTACATAATAAAAGAGATAACAATATAGCAGATATTTAATATGTCATAGTAAGATGCTATATAAATGCTTAGTTTTAAGATTAAAACATATAATGCAATGCAACACAAAGATTGAGAGATGAACAAACAAATCTTCCTCAAAAGCCTGATGATCTTTGTATGGAAGCATATTTCTGCCACTGAATTAAAAAAATATATACATATTGTGACTTATCTGACAACTCTGACTTTTTTCCTCAGAATCTCGTGATGCAAGCAGGATATAAACTCACAATTGCGAGAAAGTCAGAATTGAATTCTCACAAATTTGAGATGCATCCCACAAATCTGACTTTTTTCTCACAAGTAAAGAAATTAAATTCTTAATTGTAAGATATAAACTTGCAATTGTGAGTTAAAAGGTCAAGAGGGGGGAAAAGTTTCTCACAATTCTGACTTTATTTCTCAAAACTACTTTATTTTCTCACAATTCTGAGGAAAAAGTCAGAATTGCTAGAAAAAAAAAGTCAGAATTGTGAGATAAAACTCGCATTTATGGCTTTATATTTAAAGGCTGGCTTGCAGATTATAAAGACTTCTTATTGGTATCCATTTCATTTGCATTGGCCTTAACCAGTATTCAACTCCATTAAAGGATCCCAAGGCGACTGCAGTGTTTTTGGGTTTAAAGGAGGGTTTTAACTTTGTAAAGTCTGACATATAAAATAATATTCTATTTAAAAAAGGAACAGCTCACTGAACCTTTACAGAAAATATAAAAGTTTCTGCATACAGTATGTGTTTTATATTTTGTGTCATATTTGATAAATTTTTATGGCTTTTATGGCTCATATAGTATGATATAGAGAAAACATGGAGCGTAAAGTTTGAGGAGGAAAAACAGCTCAGTTTTATGCAGAGGCCCAAAGGGAGCAAAAATATGCAATTTGTTGCAGATGCGGATATTTATGATGAAAGAGATGAGATTTTTATAACAGTATAGCATATACATACATAAAATGATACAAATATCAGTCTTGACTATATCGTCAATAGTAAGATGATATTTAAATGCTTAGTTTTAAGATTAAAACATATAATTCAATGCAACACAATGATTGAGAGATGAACAAATAAATGTTTATCAAAAGCCTGATGATCATTGTATGGAAGCCTATTTCTGCCACTGAATAAAACTAAATAAAAAAGGTAATTGCAACTTTTCATCCCACAATTTTTTTCTCAGAATTGTGTGACATAAACTCCCAATTTATTTTTAATCTCTTAAAAATAAAGGTTTGTTATTGGAATCGATGGTTCCATGAAGAACCTTGAACATCCATGGAACCGTTCAAATGCCGAAAAGGTTCTTTATAGTGGAAAAGGGTTCTTTAGATTTTGTTAAATTTTCTTCAAAGTGGTTCTGTTAAGAAAAGTTCTTTGGGGAACAAAAAATGGTTCTTCTACGGCATCGCTGCAAAAACATCTCTTTGGAGCCTTTATTTTTAAGAGTCAGAATAGCAGGATATAAACTCACAAAGCTAGATAAAGAGCAATTCTGACTTTTTTCTCACAAAAGCAAGTTTGTATCTCACCATTCTGACTTTTTTGTTTATATAATAGCAATTCGGACTTTTTTTTCTCAGAATTGTGAGATATAAACTTGCAACTGTGAGTTAAAAGTTGAGAGGGGAAAGAAGTTTATGTCTCACAATTCTGACTTTATTTCTCAGAATTGCTACTTTCTTTTCTCACAATTCTAAGAAAAGTCAGAATTGCGAGACACAAACTTGCATTTTTGAGTTTATATCTCACATTTCTGACTTTATAATTAGCAGTTGTGAGTTTATATTTCACAATTCCAAGAAAAAAAATCTGAACTGCAAGATGTAAACTCGCAATTTCAATTTAAAAAAGTCAGAATTGTAAGATAAAAAGTCGCAATTACCTTTTTTATTTTTTATTCTGTAGTGAAAACGGGCTTCCATAGATTTGAGACTCACTGATTTCTCTAATAAATAATGTCTGGATAATCAAGTAAATCTAAACTGCTTCAAGTAAGTGTTCAGTTTAATACTTGTCTTTTAAAATATGGAATTTAATTAAACTTAAAATATTTTAATATTTAAGTTTTAACTTAAATGTTAAAAATGTTATGCAAAATGTAAATGAACATAAAACCTACGAAATAAAATTTAAAATGTAATCAATAAATAGAGTTTTAATACTTGTCTTTTAAAATATGGAAAGTAATTAAACTTAAAATATTTGAAATATATGTTTTAACCTGAATTTTAAAAATGTTATGCTAAATGTAAATGAACATAAAACCTACAAAAATAAAATGAAAAGTTTAAACAATAAAAATAAAATTTTTTAACTTCACTCTGAACTTCCAAAGGACCTGCGAGGGCTCATGCACTTGTGTCCCAGACAGGTTGACCTGTTAACTGTGGAGATTGTGAGAGGATCTCATTACCACAGAGCCCTTGAATGACATGCAATAATGGCAGGACACTTAACCCATGATTACTCCAGCGAGACTCCCCTGCAATTACACTACAGTAAGTCAAAAGCATCTGCTGAGCCACAAGTAGTGTTCACAGCCCCGTTCTCGCTGCTTGTCAACTTATTATGGCCATGCATTGATTGAGTGCTGTGTGGGCCGTCTGAAGAGCGAGTGGCCTTGTGGGCTGTAAGCTTTCTTTCAGATCTAAAGCTCTGAAAGCATACGGCCATATGCACTGCCACCAATTATGACCAAATCAACCATTAAAATGAAAAGTCTGGTCTCAACAGTAAAGTTTAGTTTGTAAAGGACTTTCAATCTTTAATATCATTGTGTATGGAAAACGAAGATGGATTTCACTCGTTTTTATCCGGGCAATGCTTCACTTTCACTAGCTTTATGTATTTATGAAAACCAATGCATATGCACTGAACAATTGTGAAGCTGTAAGATTACAAGAGTACATTTTAAAGGAACATACAATTTCAGTATTTCCACAGGGTTTCTGTAGCTTTTATGAAGTTAAAATTAAGACTTTTTAAGACCTTTTCAGACCAACTTAAGGAATAAATTGAAGCGAACACAATACATTCAAGTTTAAAAATACAACTTCAAACCAACCTCAGTTCTTTTAAATTAATTTTTACAAAAAATAAATAAATAAATCCTTGAAAAGCTTTGCTTCTAGGCACTAGAATATGGAAATAACTTGTAGTGTATTTCTGATCTCACTTCAAAGACGTTCCTTCTCAGTTTTTTTGTCTTTTTTTTGGAGTACAAATGTCTAAAGATTTTTAAATCAAGATACATTTACTTCAGAAGCAAAATGATATAAGAAGTCTTCTTTTCTTAGAAGTTGATCAAAATGAAGTGAGTTTATGATTAAAACAAAAACAAATGTCTGCCTATGAGCTCAGAAAAATCAACTTCATTCAAAGGGAACTTTTCATATCCAACTGACAGATATTTGTTCCTTGTTGTAAGGGGATACACCGCAAGCAAAAACACTGTTTTTCATGCATCTGTCAAGTTTGAGATTTTGGCCTTTTTGGTTTTTCATGAAGTGTTTTTTTCAGACTAGTTGAAGGAAAACATCCAAACGACACTGTTAGGTGTTTCTTTCATAGCACTTCATCTACAGTATTTGTCTATAGATTTAAATTACAATACATATTTTTTTTTTTTCCTGGGTATATTCTGAAGGTTTTTACAGAGGGATTTGTTCATATATATTTTTTGTTTGATTTTATACAACATTTTATTCCCCAAAAACTGTATAAAAAAAAATAAATAAATAATAATAATTTTCTGCCTGTTCCAAGTATTTTCTGAATTATGGAGTGACAAAATGAGATGCCCAAAATTCCTTTTGTAAAAACATTTGACTCTAATATGTCAAAAAATTAAAAAATAAATAAACAAGAATTTTGAAACTGATTTGATCCAGTGTTTAGATTTTTGTACTAGAAATGTATGTGTATATTTCATTTTAGAAAACTTTGAAAACATTTGAGAAAACTTGTAATATAAAATTTTTTGCAATTATCAATATAATCAATCCACTGGTTAAGTAAGGTGATTTTTTTTTACCCTATTCACTTGCAGTGTCTCGCCTTAAGCATAAACTCACTTAATATTATTCAGTTTTTCAAGAATTTACATTTGCATCTCAAGTAAATGTATTTCGATTTAAAGGTATTTAGATACGTATTTATTTTGGAAAATAAAACATTCTGAGGAACACATTTATTTCTTTCTTTTTGCAATGCATGCAACATTTAAAGCAATGATTTTATGAATTTTTAAGGTCTTTAATTATGGAAGTGTGAATTAAGGCCTTTTAAGGCCCACAGAAACCCCAATTTCCAGTTTAATTCAATGTTGCTGTGTCTTTGTAATTATTTGTGAAATGCACTAGCAATTTCAGAGTAAAAAAGGTTTCAAAGTCCAAGAAAACTGTAATGGTGGATGAAATAACTGACAGCGAATGTTCTTTACTAGCCTTGTCAGATCCCAAAACCAAAACTCATCACATGGACAAGACCAAAGGTGCAATCTTGAGTTATGGATGGAGCAAACCACAATTTGTAACTCAAAAGATGACAAAATTTGACTGAAGATACTGCTGACTGATCTTGGACTCAAGCCAGTATCCATATGTTTAATAAAACGCTCTAATACCAGAAAATCACAGTCTACGACTGTGACACACTAAAGCCTATTGGTTGCTCCACTCCAAATTCCTGTAAGGAAATACATCAGCACATTAAAAGAAAAAGCAATTTCATTAACAAAATGAGTCTTAATATGATATGCCATTATTCTTTTTCAGGTGCAGCTTTGAACAACTGACTGAAATGCAATTAAGGATGACAACACTACAGCAGAGATATGCATAAAAGATTACAAAGAAACGCAAGAGGAAGAAACCGCAGCGTAAACCGCTCAGACTGAAGCAGGTGAGGAAGAGAGCGCAAACACACTTTGATCACACTATCAGCTGACAGACCCGAGCGATTATGACTGCGGGATGTCAATTACTCAGACAAAGAACAACAGCACAGAGAAAGATGAGCAGAAACCAGCCAGAAATCCAGTTATTCAGAATCAACAGGAAAGAAGAGAGTGTAGTTAAAGAAATAGTTCACCCAAAAATCAAAGCCGGCTGAGAATGTGCTCACCCTCGGGTCATCCAAGATGTAGATGAGTTTGTTTCTTCATCAGATTTGGAGAAGTGTAGCATTGCATCAGTTGCTCACCAATGGATCCTCTGCAGTGAATGGGTGCCGTCAGATTGAGAGTGACCGTTCCAGTCCATCAGTTGAAGAAGTTCACTTCCAGAACAAAAATTTACAGATAATGTACTCACCTCCTTGTCATCCAAGATGTTCATGTCTTTCTTTCTTCAGTCGTAAAGAAATTTATTTTTGAAGAAAACATTTTAGGATTTCTCTCTATATAGTGGACTTCTATGGTGCTTGCAAAATGCAGTTTAAATTCGGCTTCAAAGGGCTCTAAACGATCCCAGCCAAGGAAGAAGGGTCTTATCTAGTGAAACAAGTTATTTTCTAAAGAAATTGGCAATTTATATACTTTTTAACCTCAAATGCTTGTCTAGCTCTGCCTGATTTCTGTGTAATCCGGTTCAATACAGTTAGGGTATGTCTAAAAACTCCCATCTCATTTTCTCCTCCAACTTCAAAATCGTCCCATTGTTTACAAAGTGAACATGCAAAGAAGATCAAACTCCCTTTACAAAATAAAAAAAAGGTAAAACAGCGAGGTAGGATGATTTTGAAGTTGGAGAAGAAAATGAGATGAGTTTTTAGACATACCCTAACTGTCTTGAACCAATACACAGATGACGCAGAGCTAGACAAGACGAGCATTTGAGGTTCAAAAGTATATAATATTTTTTTTAGAAAATAACTGATTGTTTTGCGAGATAAGACCCTTCTTCCTTGGCTGGGATCATTTAAAGCAGTGGTTCTCAAACTTTTTACCATGGAGTACCCCACATTCTATTAGGGTATTATTAATATGTGACCCACAAAACCAGTCTTAAGTAGCACGAGTGTATTTGTAGCAATGGCCAAAATACATTGTATGGGTCAAAATTATATATTTTTTCTTTTACGCCAATAATCATTAGGATATTAAGTAAAGATCATGTTCCATGAAGATATTTTGTAAATTTCCTACAATAAATAAATCAAAACTTAATTTCTGATTAGTAATATGCATTAAGAACTTCATTTTCAACTTTAAAGGCGATTTTCTCAATATTTATATATATATATTTGTTTGCACCCTCAGATTCCAGATTTTCAAATAGTTGTATCTCAGCCAAATATTGTCCCATCATAACAAACCATTAACCAGTGGAAATGTGGAATACACTATTTCAGATGATGTATAAATCTCAATTACCAAAAATGTACCTTTATTACTGATTTTGTGGACCAGGGTCACATATACTAAAAAAAAGCAATAAATTATGGCAAAATTAAGTGATTAGATTTAAAACTAAAATCGCCAGTAGGTGGCGGCAAGTCACTGTCTTAATGAGTGAGGCATTGCGTCTTTCATTCATTCAGTAAGAAAGCATTAGGCTGTAGTTCACTGACCCTGCGAATCGTTCAAAGCTGCAGATTTCTTCATTAACGAAAGACCGCATTTTGGAAGTTCAAACTCGGGGCACCATAGAAGTCCACTATATGGAGAGAAATCCTGAAATGTTTTCCTCAAAAAACTATTTCTTTACGACTGAAGAAAGAAAGACTTGAACATCTCTGATGACAAGGTCATTATCTGTACATTTTTGAAAAAGCAAGAGAAACTCCAAGGCACTCTCATATAGAAGAAGTTAAAAAGCCTTTATTGTATTGTATATTGTAGTTTGACTCCCTGCTGAAGGCTATGTTGCTGAAACGCATTGGAGTTTTTAGAAAGGTTTAATGTGACCAAGCCGCTACAATAAAGGCTTTTTAACTTCTATATGTGACCCTGGACCACAAAACGAGTCTTAAGTCGCTGGGGTATATTTGCAGCAATAGCCAAAAATACATTGCATGGGTCAAAATTTTTGATTTTTCTTTTATGCCAAAAATCATTAGGAAATTAAGTAAAGTTCATGTTCCATGAAGATTTTTTGTAAAATTCCTACTGTAAACATATCAAAATGTAATTTTTGATTTGTAATATGCATTGTTAAGAACCTAATTTGGACAATTTTAAAGGTGATTTTCTCAGTCTTTTTGATTTTTTTGCATCCTCAGATTTCTGATTTCAAATAGATGTATCTCAGCCAAATAGTGTCCTATCCTAACAAACCATACATCAATAGAAAGCTTATTTATTGAGCTTTCATATGATATATAAATCTCAGTTTTATCAAATTTAACCTTATGACTGGTTTTGTGGTCCAGGGTCACATAGTGCCTTGGAGTTTCTCTTGCTTTTTCGACTATATTTTCCCATCCAAAGAGCACCTCTAACAAACTTGTTTTGAGTCCAAGAAGCGCTCCTAGATTTATGTTTTCTGTTATCTGTACATTTTTGTTCTGGAAGTGAACTTCTCCTTTAACATCTTGAGAAGCCCAAAGAAACAAATCCATCCTAAAGACCATAAAGATGTTAAAACTGTCAGTTCTGGCCAAAATATGAGTCCATAATCCATAATAACGCTTCCTAGAGTAAAGAAAACTCCATATCCTGTTTCTTTTACATCAAAACTCACTCACATATTTGTTTAAAGCTGTTTTGGACTGTTTTAACTTGTAAACAGAAATCTGCACAGATTTCTCTCCTGATTCAGACCAGACAACTTTTTCACTGGAGGAAGCATTACTAATGGATCATGGACTAATATTTTAATCCAAAGCAATGGTTCGAAGTCTAAAACATCTTGATGGATTTGTTTTGTTTGTCTTCTCAGGATGTTAACTGATGGACTGGAGTGGTGTGATGTTTTTATCAGCTGTTTGGACTCTCATTCTGACGGCACCCATCCACTGCAGAGGATCCATTGGTGAGCAGGTCATGCAATGCATTTCTCCAAATCTGATTGACATTTTGGATGGCCTTAGGGTGAGCACATTTTTAGCGATTTTTTTTATTTTTGGATGAACTATTGCAATAAGGAGGAGGTGAACAGATAAGAGGAAGATGGTGAAAGCAACACAAAACAGAACAGAAAGACACCAAGGCAGAACTGCCTCAAAAGAGAGTGGCGCGTCAGCAGACAGACAACAGACGGATGGATTTCCAGCCAGACATACAGACAAACAAGCTGCATGCAGCAGAGCAGGTGAAGGGAATTCTGGGATTGTGTCCGTATATACCTTCATATAGGCCCTGCAAGTCCTCTCTCTTTTTTGACGCTTTTTTTGGTTTCAAACACAAAGACGGAAGATTAGGAACAACACACACACACACACACACACACACACACACACACACACACACACAAAGAAAGAAAGAGAGAGGGAAAGAGAAAGAGAACAAATAAGAGCCGGTGTATCAGCCATATCATGTATGTGTGTGTTGCTTCAACTACAGGCACTTTTATGCTTCTTTTTTTTTTTATATGAATTTTTTGTATTTACAGAGCATTTTTTGTATGCAATTTCTGCAAAATTGTGAACAAAAGGAGTCAAAGTATTACTTAATGTATTTAGAATACATAGAATGCAGGTTATAAAACTGACCTTAACAAAAAGAAATACATTTTCATATATCATTCTGTATAGAAAATTAAATAACCTGTTACTGAGCTTGAAAAGCGTGCTATTCATTTCTGAAAGTCCACACGGCGAAAAGTGCCTATAGCTGAAGATATATCTGAACGTATTCAAAGCTAAGGTCATACAGAGTATAAAAGGACGGCATAGAGCACGTCCGTTAACCCCATTTCAATTAAACATGTCTTTGAATGTGCATCTCTCTTCTATAAGGCACTGGCTGAGGAGAGAAATATGGAGATGGAAAATGTTAGTGCAACGAACGCTTTCAAACGAATCCATTAAACTCAGCGCTAGCTGCCAAAAGAAGGAGAAAACGAGATTTTGAGAACCAAGTCTTAATGCTTATAATGAAATTAGAATAATTTTAATTTCATAATAGGCCTTTTACTAAAATTAAGTTATAATCATTTGAAAAATAAAGTGCAATGAACAAAAATATCAGAATACCATTGTAGCAATAAAGTTGTGTCGTTACGTGATTAAATATTTACATTTTCTTTCTGTTACTTTGTGACACTTTTGGGCCAAGATGTTTTTGTAGCCCTGAATGATGCAATGATGCTGAATTTCACTGTCACCTCTGTTTGAATCACAATTTCCACATGTGAGGAAACAGAGGTTGCTTTTACACATCATGTGTCAGGTTTTCTGACATCCAGTAATAGTACATAGCTATACAATAAATGTGGATAGTATATAACTCAAACAATTCATCTTGTCAAAATGCATAGAGAGGCTGATATTTGCCTGCTATTTGACTGAACACTGCAAAAAATGCTTTTGTTACTTAGATTTTTTGTCTTGTTTCCAGCCAAAATATCTAAAAGGATTTTCTAGACGAGTAAAAATTAGTTTTTTGTTTTCAGAAAAAACAAGTCAAAATTAAGTTTTTGCTTAGAACAAGCAAAATAATCTGCCAATGGGGTAAGCAAAACACACTTAATTTTGACTTGTTTTTCTGAAAACAAGACTAAAAATTTGGACTCGTCTAGAAAATCCTACTTGATTTAAGAATTTTTAGATATTTTGGCTGGAAACAAGACAAAAAATCTAAATAAGAAAAACATTTTTTGCAGTGAAGCCTTTGGCATCTTGAAAAATCTATATTCTACTTTAATATTTCACATAATTTAAAATACAACAATACATTCTGCCATACAGAGAATTACCACAGTAAAATAAAACCAAAGTAAAAAAAATATATAAATAAATTATATATACACAGTGGCATGCGAAATTTTGGGAACCTTTTGCAGAATCTGTGAAAATGTGAAGACTTTTAACAAATTAAAAGAGATTGTACAAAATGCATGTTATTTTTTATTTAGTTCTGTCCTGAGTAAAATATTTTATATAAATAATGTTTACGTATAGTTTTTGAACTCTTGGTTCTTAATACTGTGTGTTGTTACCTGGATGATCTATGACTGTTTTTTTGTTTTGTGATGGTTGTTCATGAGTCCCTTACTTGCTCTGAACAGTTAAACTGAGCACTGTTCTTTAGAAAAATCCTCCAGGTCCTGCTGATTCTTCAGTTTTCCAGCATCTTTTGCATATTTGAACCCTTTCCAGCAATGACTGTATGATTTTGAGATCCATTCACCGATGCTCCAGAAGGAAACATGCATGCATTAATGCATAAAAAATTGGAAGATCAAGGTAAATCGCACTAAATTTGTCTTCCGGAAAACATGCAAGTATCTTCCGTTGCTTCCGCAGTAGTGCTAAACGGAAAAAAAAAGATATTTCAACAAAATAAGAAAAATTTGGACATCTTCATCCTGTTCAAAAGTTTTCACCCCCGGCTCCTAATGCGTCATGTTTCCTTCGGGAGCATCAGTGAACGTTTGAACCTTATTTTAATAGTTGTGTTTGAGTCTCTCAGTTGTCTTCAGTGTAAAAAGATGGATCTCAAAATCATACAATCATTGTTGGAAAGAGTTCAAATATGCACAAGTTGCTGAAAAACTGAAGAATCTGCAGGAATTGGAGGATTTTTCTGAAGAAACGTGCTCAGCTGAACTGTTCAGAACAAACAAGGGAATCATGAACAACTATCACACAATGGAAAAAAAAAAACAGTTGTAAATCATCCAGATAACCACACACAGTGTTCAAATCCAAGGGTTCCCAAACTTTTGAAGGGGGTTAACAATTTCAGCTTTTTTTTGCTTTGTTTTGTGGACTATATGTAAACATTATTTATGTAAAATATCTTACTCAGGACAGTACTAAATAAAAAAAATATTTGTGTTCTTCAAATTTTCACAGATTCTGCATGGGGTTCCAAAACTTTGTGGGTTTTATTTTACTGTGGTAATTCTCTGCATGGCAGAATATAGATTTGTATATTGATTTATGTGAAACATTAAAGGGTTTCCAAACTTTTTAAGGGGGTTATTTTAATAATTAAAAAAAAAAAATTGTCTTGTGGACTATATGTAAATATCTTTTATTTAAAATATCTTACTCAGGACAGTACTAAATAAAAAATAACATACATTTTTATGATCTCTCTTTTTTTTTTGTTAAAATATTCACTTTTCACAGATTCAGCAAGGGGTATATATACCAATGTGTGTGTGTGTGTGTGTGTGTGTGTACCTGGTATTCATCATGTTATGGGGACCAAATGTCCCCACAAGGATAGGAATACCAGTGGATTTTGACCTTGTGGGGACATTTATATATATATATAAGTAAAAACAATAAAAAAAGGAAATTATAAATGGCAATATAAGCCTTGGTGGCAATGCAGTAAGGGCTTGACTCAAAATAAGAAATGGCACATAAACTAACAAAAGGGACTGATATTCCCTCACTAATCAACTTTGTTTGTCAACTTTTGCTAGTCACTGAATTTAATATAAACATCTCCTGACGAGATTGTCAAACCACAACTGTTGACATTCTTAGGACTGGAAGATTCAAACTTAATCAAATCAAACAAAACAACATCCACACATCACAATTGCTCTGGCCGGAGATGTATTGTACTGTACCTTGTTGAAGCTGCGTCCCGCCGTGTCTTTATCGTTAGGTTTGAGCTCCTGCAGCTGTGCGTCCAGTATATCCACCAGCTGCTCCATGAGCCGGACAGAGGAGCTGACGTCGCCCGCGTACACGGGACCCTGAGTGTGACGAGCCAACTCATTAGCCAGATTTGCAGCATTCTCACCACTACGGATCTGGAAGAAAATCAGAAGAAAATGAATGAGTCAAAAGCAATCTTAATAAGCATGTAACTAAATTGATGCTAAGAGACTCGTGAACCAGCTCAGAGAAAATTAGAGCTTGTTAACAACATCTACTCATAACTGGGCCAGCTTGGCTTATTATTATTACATCTCTTTATTACATGCAGTTGAGGTCAAAAGTTTACATACACCTTGCAGAATCTGCAAAATGTGAACAAATTTTGGTAAAATAAGAGGGATCATACAAAATGCATGTTATTTTTTTTTTTTAGTACTGACATGAATAAGATATTTCACATGAAAGACGTTTTCATACAGTCCACAAGAGAACATAATACAAAAAAAAAAAAAAAAAAAAAAGTTTTCATACACTTAATACTGTGTTGTTACCTGCTGTGTTTTTTTGTTTAGTGATGAGTCCCTTGTTTGTCCTAAATGCTGTTCTTCAGAAAAATCCTTCAGGTCTCACAAATTCTTTGTTTTTTGTTTTTTTGTGCATTTGACTCCTTTCTAACAATGACTGTATGATTTTGAGATCCATCTTTTGACACTGAGGACAACTGAGAGACTCATATGCAACTATTACAGAAGGTTCAAACACTCACTGATGCTTTAGAAGGAAAAACAATGCATTAAGTGCCGGGGAGTGAAAACTTTTGAACAGAATGAAGATGTGTACATTTTTATTATTTTGCCTAAACATCATATTTTTTTCATTTAGTACTGCCCTTCGGAAGCTACAGAAGATACTTGCATGTTTCCCAGAAGACAAAATAAGTTTAATTTATCCTGATCTTCAAATTCCAAAAGTTTTCACACACACCCCCAGGCTCTTAATGCATTTTTTTTTTCTTCTGGAGCATCAGTGAGTGTTTGAACCTTCTGTAATAGTTGCATATGAGTCCCTCAGTTGTCCTCGGTGTGAAAAGATGGATCTCAAAATCATACAGTCATTGCTGGAAAAGGTTCAAATACACACAAATGCTGAAAAAATCAAAGAATTTGTGAGACTTGAAGGATTTATCCGAAGAAAAACAGCATTCAGGATAAACAAGGGACTCATGAACAGCTATCACTAAACAAAAACACACAGCTGTGGATCATTCAGGTAACAACACAGTATTAAGAATCAAGTGTATGTAAACTTTTGAACAGGGTCATTTTTATACATTCAGCTATTGTTTTCTCTTGTGGACTATATGTAAAGGTCTTTTATGTGAAATATCTTAATCAGATCAGATCTAAATAAAATGATCTCGCTTATTTTGATTAAATAATTAACATTTTGCAGATTCTTCAAGGTGTATGTCAATTTTTGACATCAACTGTATAAACATTAACATCATTATTTTCAGTAAAGCTTCTTTTGCAATGTGTGAAAAGTGCTATAGAAATACATTATCGCAACTATTTCTGACTCACCTTCTGTGCCACCTGCGTCACCCAGTGAGACGTACAGTTACTGAGATCCGGACCTTTGGGATTCCAGACACCATCAGCAGACGTGCAGAGGAACAGTGCGATTCCTGGAGAACGACAAGAGACACTGCAGGTGAATAGGGTAAAAAAATAACTAATAGTTATCACCTTACTTACCCAGTTGATTGATCACATTGATAATTGCAAACGATTTTTGTACATCTAAACACTGGATGAAGTCATTTTCAAAATTCTTGTTTATTTAATTTTTTGACATATTAGAGTCAAATGTCTTTGGGGTATCTAATTCTGTCACTCCATAACAGACAGAAAACCCAGTCTTTTTTTTTTACCATTTTTGGGGGAATAAAATGTTGTATAAAACCAAGCAAATTGAATACGAACAAATCCCTCTGTAAAAACCTTCAGGATATAGACAGGAATAAAAATGTCAAGTCATTTTGAGAAAACAGCCTTTAAAAATAAGTAGTGTAGTTGAAATCTATTGACACAAACAGATAAAGTGCTGTAAAAAGAAACACTTAACAGTGTCTTCTGGGTGTTTTCTTTCTAGTAGTCTGAAAAAACACTTTTTGAAAAACCACAAAGCCCAAAATCTCAAACTTGACAGGTGCATGAAAAAACTGCGTTTTTGCCTGCAGTGTCTCCCCGTAAGGACAGCACAGGTTTAGAAGTCATCATTTGCATCGTACACACATTCATTTTAAGATTAAAACTTTTGAAAGTGTTAAATCAGAACTAAATCTGTTGGAGTCTGTAATAAAATAGTTATGCTATGAAAACATTTTCTATTACAAACAGCACGTATTAACTCAGCTACGGAATGCAAATCTGGCTGAAGCCTCCATATGGATGCCATTCAAATAAGACAGGCGTCTGATACCAGCACAGGCAGCGCTGCTGGCAAAGGTGTCACTTCTGCACTAATGACAGCCAGATTCCTGACGCTAATTGCAAACATATTTCAAATGACTGTTTCTGCCGCAGACGCACCTCGAGTTCCTTTAGGACAAGGGCGCTCCACTGTGACTCCTCTGTGCGTTTGCGGCCAGGATATTCCTCTCCTCTCCGTCCCGTCGCAGAAGCGTCTGCTGGAGGGGGGTGGGCTGACGACGCTGGGGTCCGGCGGGGGGTCGGGTTGGTTCATGACTGCCGGGTTAGGAGTGATGGTGATGTTGACCGCAGGTCTGTGGGTGATGCTGACGGTGGTGGTCCTGATGGGAGGTGTGGATCTTCTAGGCTGCAGCGTTGATGTAACATCATCAGCGACTGTTGGAACTACGGGAAGAGGAGATCGGTCATTTAAATGCACAGAGAGAAAAAAGAAAAAAAGACACTTAATTCTCATATTCTACTAACACAGACATCATTTGTGATGTAAACGCTCTCCTTCTAATTTACTCACAAGTGGTCAGTAGAGATCAATTATGATAAAACCATTTAAAACCCACTTTCAATTAGCATACATATTACTAGAATATTGGCTGTTTATTATTACTTGTAATGCACATATTAATGCCTTATTCTGCCTATTTCAGACCCCTTAAAGGAACACTCCAAAGTGGAGTGTTCCTTTAATCCTACGCTATAAGTACAGCTATTAATAAGCAGCAAATTAGAGTCTATTTGAGACAAAGTCATAGTTAATAATTTTAGTGTGACCATAAAATTATTTAAAAAAAATAATAAATTAACATTAATAATAATAAGTTAACATGTAACATTTGAAAATTTTAAATATAACAGTTATTCTAAATAGTAAAACTATTTAAAAAGTTTACTGCTTCTGCTGTACTTCAGATTAAAAAAAAGCAGGCTTGGTGAGCAGAAGAGACTTCTTTAACAAAAAAAAAACCCACTAAAAATCTTACTGTTCAAAAACTTTTGACTGGTAGTGTAATTACATGTATTTATTTTTTATTCTCAGGACTTTTATTTTTTTGTTCACCCCTAATGGCTTTGGTTTCCTTCACAACACTAAAATATGCAGGTGAAATGGAGATGATAAATTGCCCATAGATGTGAGTGTGTGTGTGTGTGTGTGTGTGTGTGTGTGTGTGTGTGTGTGTGTGTGTGTGTGTGTGTGTGTGAGCCCTGTGATGGACTTTTCCCAGACTGTTTCCCTGCCTTCAGTGGGACGCAGGTTAGTTCCCAGCACTCCCACATCCCCCTGCAGGATAAACTGAAAGATGAATGGATGCATAGACAAAAGAAAATCCGTCTTGCAGTGCATTAAATGTTTAAAAAAACCAAAGGAGTGCAAGTGTGGATATGAACATGCTCTGGAGCGATTCTGAATTCTGCTATGTGTTTGTGTGCTTCAGTATCAGACAGCACAGCGACTGCATGGAAATCATCCGTAATAATGAATATCACAAGATATGATGTGCTCAGAATCAAATATTGCTGTTCCCTTTCATTTCAGCCACTGCTGAAGCCTGAATAAAATCATTGGCAGATAGTGCACAAGTCCCACCTCTTCACGTGTCTGTCATGTCACACATATAAAGAAGCTCCACACCATCTTGTTCTCTCTTAGATACAAGGACAAACATGTTTTGGATGAAGCCGTGATTGAAGGCACTCAGAGGTTCAGTCAGACAGTTCACAGCATTCAAGGATGCAGAATTAAAACACATATGTGACCCTGGACCACAAAACCAGTCATAAGGTTAAATTTGACAAAACTGAAATGTATACATCATATGAATACTCAATAAATAAGCTTTCTATTGATGTATGGTTTGTTATGATATGACAATATTTGGCTGAGATACATCTATTTGAAAATCTGGAATCTGAGGGTGCAAATAAATCAAAAGACTGAGAAAATCACCTTTAAAGTTGTCCAAATTAGGTTCTTAACAATGCATATTACTAATCAAAAATTACATTTTGATATATTTACAGTAAGAATTTTACAAAGAATCATCATGGAACATTATCTTTACTTAATTTCCTAATGATTTTTGGCATAAAAGAAAAATCTAAAATTTTGACCCATATAATGTATTTTTGGCTATTGCTACAAATATACCCCAGTGACTTAAGACTGGTTTTGTGGTCCAGGGTCACATATAGCACTTGTCAAAAGTTTAGAAACTTTACAATTTGTATTATAAAGTGTTTTTAATGAAGTCCCTTCTGCTCACCAAGGCTGCATTTATTTGATCAAAAATTCTGTAAAAATATAAAATATTATTGAATTTTAAAATACCCGTTTTCTTTTTGGATATATTTTAAAATGTAATTTATTCCTGTGATCAAAGCTGAATTTTCGGAATCATTACTTTAGTTTTCAGTGATTTTCACGTGATCCTTCAGAACTCATTCTAATATGCTGATTTGCTGCTCAAGAAATTTTTCTAATTGTTATATATGTTGAAAACAGTTGTGCTGCCCAATATTTATGCAGAAACCATGATATGCTACTGTACCATTCCAATGGCGTGTATAATAGAAATGTAACGTTTTTATTCACCAAATATGCATCAAATTGAGAAAATGAGATTTAGGCTTTCATGTGCATTTATCATGGGAAATTCAATGCAGCATGTTGAATTTTCAGCATCGTTTATTACTCATTATTAGTATTTAGTGTCACATGATCATTCAGAAATCATTCAAATTTGCTAATTTGCTGTTCAAGAAACATTTCTGACTAATATCATAAAGTTTTTATTCAACAAATATGCATTAAGCTTCAGTAAAAACTAGTGCTGTCAAACGATTAATCGTGATTAATCGCATCCAAACTAAAAGCTGTTGTTTACATAATATATATATATGTGTGTGTACTGTGTATATTTATTAGGTATATATAAATACACACACATACAGAATATATTTTGAGAATATTTTCTATATTTATTTTGAAATACATTTTTATTCAATAATTAATATTATATATAAATATATTTAATATATAAACATAACATATTTGTATTAAATACATCCATGCATGTGTGTGTATTTATATATACATATTAAATATACACAGCGCACACACACACACATATATTATGCAAACAACTACTTTTATTTTGGATGTGATTAATCGCGATTAATCGTTTGACAGCACTAGTAAAAACATTCATAATGTTACAAAAGATTCTGCTTCAAATAAATGTTCTTCCTTTGAACTTTTTATTCATCAAATAATAAAAAAACATGTTTCCGCAACATATAAAGCAGAAAAGCTAATAAAAATAATGCATGTTGAATTTTCAGCATCATTACTCTAGTCTTTAGTGTCACATGTTCCTTCAGAAATCATTCAGATCAGATGATTTGATGCTCAAGAAATTTCTTATTATTATCAAATGTGTTCATAGGGAATTTGCTGTTTTTATTCAACAAATATGCATTAGGTGCCAGTAAAAACCTTTAAAATGTTACAAAAGATTCTGCTTCAAATAAAAAATTCTATTAATCAAAGAATCCTAAAAAATACATGTCTGAACAAAATATGAAGCAGAAGCACTGATACAAATAAGAATCATTATTAATAACTGAGCATCAATAATAAAATGCAGAAAATCAGCATTTTAGAGTGATTTATTGAGGATCATGTGACACTGAAGACTGGTGTAATGATGCTGAAAATTCAGCTTTGATCACAAAAATATTCTAACATATACTCACATAGAAAATAGTTGTTTCAATTTGTAATAATATTTCACAATATTACTATTTTTACTATATTTTTAATCGAATAAATATAGCCTTGGTGAGCAGAAGAGATCATAATGTTTTAAAATGTTGCACAGCTAAAAATTGTTCAGTTGACTATTCAAAGAAATGAGTGAAATTGTTCTGAACATTATGCAACCAATGCATGTCTGTTAACATGGTTAAAAAATGAGATTTAGGCTTTCATGAGCATTTATCATGGGAAATTAAATGCAGCGTGTTGTAATATTGAATAGATTCAGTGCCCGTTCTGTACTGTGATCCACGATGAATGTTAATGAAGGAAGTTGAATTGCTGGTTATCGTTCTATTTGCAGCTTTATAATGTAATCACAATAACAAAATCACCCACGGGCCAAGGTTTTAGCTTTTTGCATGTGTGTGTGTGTGTGTGTGTGTGTGTGTGTGTGTGTGTCATATCAAACATCCAAAAGCTTTATCGCTTCATTGTGATTTTGGAAAGCTGAGGACAGAGGCTGCTTTACTCGCCAAATGCGTTTGTACTGAATTTTAAGAACATTAATAGATGATTCAAAGCACTTTCCATCATTTTGACAGAGAAAATAAACAAGGTTGGATCTGGTCTTTTGTGTTTTCAGACTTTAGCAACACTCCCACAGTAGAAAAGAGAAAAAGGCCAACAACCTAAAACACAATGCTTGATCAAACTAAAAGAGAGCTTTTTGCCATCAAAGTTGTTGGGTGATGCGGATGTCAACACAAAGAGAAAAAGTTACAACACTTACTGACAGATTAAAATCGAACAAGACGGAAGATGTACAAACCCTTCACATCAAAGTGTTGGATCATGAATATTTGTAGCGCAAACTACTCTCTGTGCCAACTTTTCATTCAATTCAACAAAGCCAAAATTTACAACACTTAACGTTCTCACCAATCAACACTTAATTTGTTTTGTATTATTATTTGCCAATTTCTTCAAAATTATAAATTTTTCTTTTATGCCAAAAATAATTAGGATGTTAAGTAAAGATCATGTTCCATGAAGATATTTTGTACATTTCCCACCATAAATATATCAAAACTTAATTTTTGAACTTTAAAGGTCACAATATTTTGATTTCTTGGCACCCTCAGATTCTATATTACCAAAAATAGTTGTATCTCTACCAAATATTACAACACTTAAAGGTCTCACCAATCAACACTCAATTCGTTTTTTATAATTATTTGCCCTTTTTTTTCTCAAATGTATCAATTTTTCTTTTATGCCAAAAATCATTAGGATATTAAGTGGAGATCATGTTCCATGAAGATATTTTGTACATTTTCAACCATAAATATATAAAAAGTTAATTTTTAATTAGTAATATGCATTGCTAAGAACGTCATTTGGACAACTTTAAAGGTGTTTTTCTCAATATTTTGATTTCTTGCCACCCTCAGATTCTACATTTCCAAATAGTTGTATCTTTACAACACTTAAAGGTCAGGCCATAATTATTTGCCACTTTGACAGAGTCACGCTCCATTTTTATCCATCAGTAAAATGAATAAAATAAAATAAACCATATTACTAAACTAAATTTAGCTTCAAGGCATACACGTAAACAGTCAGTAATAAAGAAAAACAAAGAAACAGTGCTTTAGACGACTTAATAAAAGCTACTAAAGTTTTCCAGACAAGAGCAGTAGTTTTATTGCCTCAGTTTTATTGCCATTAAATTATTATTGATGACATTATAGACAGCAGCAAGTCTAATAGACTCCATTTATTACACTAATGCACTAATGATCTATTTTGACACATCAGTAATTCGTCCCATCTGTTTACAATCCCTTTAGACATCACTGACTGCATTTACATTCATTTTGCATTTTACGGACACTGTGTAATGCAAGTGCATTTTCCTGCTTACATGCAGTTGCACAAAGCCATATATTGAGGTGTTCATCATCAGAATAAAGATGCACTTATGCAAGTCAGCAGTCCTGGCTGTGTAGATTACTTAGAAATTGAAATCTGTTACTGATTACAAATTACATGATTGAATTGTAGTACTGTTGTTGTAACAATCAGTCAAACAATAGTCAAACTACTTTTTAATTACTTTTAACCCTTCTGTAACCTTATGGACATTTTTGGCCATTTTAGTTTTGTTTTTTGATCAATTTTGCCTGTGCATAAATTTTGGTTCAGGTGTGAGCATCACATACAAACACATTTAGAAGGTAACATGTATAAAATAAAATAAAAATATGTCACAAATGATAATTTAATAAGAGGAACAACTAGAATTTCTGCTTAAGGGGAGACACTGCAGGCAAAATGCTGTTGTTGTTTTTTTCGTGCACCTATCAAGTTTGAGATTTTGGGCTTTTTGGTTTTTCATAAAGTGTTTTTTTAGACTAGTGGAAAGAAAACACCCAAAAAACACTGTTAAGTGTTTCTTTTATAGCGCTTTGTCTATTTGTGTCAATAGATTTCAATTACAATACATATTTATAAAGGCCGTTTTCTCAAAATGAGTTTTTTCTTCTAAACTGAGCCATAAATATTGACTTTAGGGCTTACACACACCAATATATGTGACCCTGGACCACAAAACCAGTCTTAAGTCGCTGGGGTATATTTGTAGCAATAGCCAAAAATACATTGTATGGGTCAAAATTTTTGATTTTTTTTTATGCCAAAAATCATTAAGAAATTAAGTAAAGATCATGTTCCATGAAGATTTTTTGTAAAATTCCTACTGTAAACATATCAAAATGTAATTTTTGATTAGTAATATGCATTGTTAAGAACCTAATTTGGACAACTTTAAAGGTGATTTTCTCAGTATTTTGATTTTTTTGCACCCTCAGATTCCAGATTTTCAAATAGATGTATCTCGACCAAATATTGTCATATCATAACAAACCATACATCAATAGAAAGCTTATTTATTGAGTATTCATATGATGTATACATCTCAGTTTTGTAAAATTTAACCTTATGACTGGTTTTGTGGTCCAGGGTCATATATATAAAAATCTGGATTATTTAGCAAAATCAGCACTTTCTCTCACATCAAGGCCATCAAGTCACGGGTTATGAGTCATTATTTCTAAATGTGCGTTTGTTTTTTTATTGATTTGATTGATTGATTGATCAGCCTTATTATTGAGAAGTAAGCTTGGATATGTCAGGCCACTAACCCTTGCTTTTTTCTGACAGAGTCTAAAAATTAGACATTGCCTCTCACCCCTTAGCAACCTCAGTCCAATGCTAAATGACAAGAACTGTTATGGCAACAGTTTCAAAATTCTTTGCAGCCATTGGCTGTTAACGTTTAACCCTATATGGTATGCATTATGTTTCTAACCATGAAATATATTTTTTTTTACATAAGTTTGTATTACATGAAATAGCTTCAATTATACAAATCAAACTTAAAAAAAAAAAAAAATGATTTGGGGGTTATTTAGGAAAACGTTGCCATATGGCAACAGTTTACCACAATGGAAAATGGCCAAAATGAGCTTTTCTAATAAATTATGATTTTCTTTTCAATTCAAAAGCACATTTCTTTTAGAAATTGATGCATCCATCAGTCAAAATTGCCACACACACATGCACAAACATACTTATTGTTGCAGTCACTGAGGGCTAACTCATCTTCATTGACTTTACATGCAGCCAACTCTGCACTCTTCCTATTGCCCTTTCCATTTATCCATTTATTGAAAAGATTAAATACATTTCTTATTCATGCATAAATTCAACTCTATTCCAATAAACATTTCAAATAAATAAATAACTGCAATCAAATTATTGAAGTTACCATCTATAAAAATCCCAATGGGGAAATACATTACTTCAATTCCACTGTGGTACAGCGTTGATACATGGCAATGTTGATATTTTCTCATTTTACAGTAAAGATAATGTTGATTTGTGAATTAAAAGATGTAATTTACTAACCAAAGATGATGCAAAAAAATACCCCTTGAGAAGAAATGTTCAGAAATGAGTTTATCACGGGTGTCCTCCATGTGAGGCTGACACTGGGAAAAAGTGTTTTGGAGGAACATTCAAATGTCATTTGACTTAAAAACAGCACATTATTAACTACTTTAGGGCTGGCCCTTTTAATGACCATATTCCAATATATTGTATTTTTTCAGAATAACAAGGAAATCAGTAGGAATGAATTGCTGCCATATGGCAACTCCGTACCATAGAGGGTTAAGGAGATATGGCACTCAAACCTTAACTGGCCCACTTTACCTGATATCACCATATTACTGATCCTATCGATACATCAGTTTTTATTTTTGCTTTGACTTGTTTTTAAAGTAGCAGTACGTCTGAAATCACCACAGCATTAAATGTGCATGTGGGACCAGATTATATGTCAACCGAGAAGGACAACGCCTGCCTGCATTGGCTTTCACCCATTTCATCTCGTTTCTCAGTGGGAATATAATGCAACTTGAATCATTGCATTACAGTAATAGGATGATACGGATCTGAGATTACACAGGAAATATGTACACGTTCCTCCGACCGACTGAGACCGGCTCCTAAAAGATTTCATCTTTATCTTTGTGTTTAGTTGTGCAGCTGTTGTCCAAGTTTGGTGTTAACCCTCACTTTAATCCACCAAAGTAGACTTTATGCAAGTAAATAGAAGGATCTCAAAGCTCAGAAACACTGTGATTGTAACAGCGAAGTTAAATCAATTATATCGAGCTGCTGTACTCTTGCTGTAAGTCAATCTAAGATGTCAGTCTTTCTGTCACACGTATCAGAGACTGAAGAGATGTCTGTGCAAAAACAGCCCGTAGTCAACAAATGCATTTTGTTTTTACTCTTCACTGCAAACACAACCGATGTTACAAATTTGACTTGTAGCCTTGAGGTAAAGTAAGAATATCTTTCTATATATTTAAATGATTCAGACAACTCTGAAAACAAGGCCGTGGAGAAAGGTAAGTCAAATATTGAAGAGAAAAACTAAACTGTATGCATAATAAATAAACACAAACTACACCATAAACATGGGATGTTCAAAATAGTTAAATGACTATTAGATGTTGAGTTTTTTAATAAGAAGGTCAGATGTTTCATAGACCTGGTTTCTGGTCGATATTTTAAAGTTCTTCATAAATAATAAGGTAGGCGACATCTGTCCATTTTTAAGAGTTAAATCATTCTATTTTAAAATCCTACAGCAAATAACTCATTTTTTTATTGGCTAAGCGTTGTTCGGTCTCTTTGCAAGAAAAGTTCTGGTACTAAAGTAATAGAAGTACATCCACTGATGATCCCACTGCCTTTACATCAGAGCTAGGTGATTTCTAAAACATGTTTGATCAATAATTGCCTTAAAAAAAAAAAAATTCAAATATATCTTCTACACACTCCCTGCACACATTGACTGTGTTTCCACTTATTTAATTATTGCTTGAGAACTGAGAACAGGTTCAGAACCCAGCTTCAGGTTCATGGTGATTGTAAAAATCACAAACGCATGTTGAATGCACATTCGCATGTGTTTTAATTAAAAAAGAAAATGAGAAACATCAGAGCTTATGAAGAAAATATTTTATCAGGCAAGTTACCACATTTCTTTATGCCTTACCAGACAAGATTAATTTCCTTAATAACACTTCACTGTTTTCAAATCTGCATTCAAGCTACAACATATTTGTTTATTCATCATGCATGGCAAAAATCAGGGATTAACAATGAATTTGTTTGTTCTGAGCAAAAAGTCTTAAGCTATTTTTAGGTTAGTTTGAAAGAAATAAAGCAGAAGAAATGTTGTTTTGCATATTTGAACTACTCAAAAGTTTGGGATCAGTAAGTTTTTTAATATATTTCAAATAAATTTCTAATGCTCAGGCTGCTTTTATTTGATCAAAAATGCAGGAAAAAAATAATATTGTGATATATCATTACGGTGTAAAAATAACATTCTTCTATTTAAAAACACATAAAAAATCTAATTGATTTCTGTGATCAAAGCTGAATTATTCAGCATAATAACTTCAGTATTCAGTGTCACATGATCCTTCAGAAATCATTCTAATATGCTTATTTATGACTTTTATTATCAATGTTGGAAAGAGTTGTGTTGCTTAATATTTTTTTGGAACCTGTGATACTTATTTCAGGATTATTTGATGAATAAAAAGTTAAAAAGAACAGCATTTATTTAAAATAAAATATTTTCTAACAATATAAGAAAGTGCTATCGCTTTTTATCAATTTAAACACATCCTTGCTGAATAAAAGCAATAATTTCTTTTAAAAAGAGAAAGAATAAAAACGTACAGAGCCCAAACTTTTGAACAATAGTGTATATTGTTAGAAAATATTTTTATTTTAAATAGATTCTGTTCTTTTTTAACCTTTTATTCATCAAAGAATCCTGAAAAAAGTATCACAGGTTGCAAAACAATAGTGTTTTCAACATTGATATTTAATCAGCATATTAAAATGATTTCTGAAGGATCATGTGACACTGAATACTGCAGTAATGCTGAAAATTCAGCTTTGTTCACAGAAATAAATTAGATTTTTAATGTATATTAAAATAGAAGAATGTTATTTTACATCGTAATAATATTTTACAATATTACATTTTTTTCTGTATTTTTGATCAAATAAACACAGCCTTGACGGGCATAAGAAACTTATTTTATATACATTAGCATTCATACCGATCCCTTACTTTTGTAGGTTTTTCTATTACTACGTATATGACTTACAATAGACTGCTGATCTAAATACTAGTATTCAACATTATATAAATAATAAAATATTATTCATTCTTTTTAAAATGACAGAAATCACTGCCTATTCTGAATTTATACAGAATGCAGATTCATTTTGTTGATCTTTTGGATTAAAAACTGGTATTGAGCATCAATACATTTCACTACAAAAATGTTGGTACTGAGACAACACTACCTGCCAATGGTTACACACACACACACACACACACACACACTGGGCTAGCTTACAAACCACCAATCTGGAACAATTCTGGTTTTGCTTCTCCATTTAACAAAGTTGAATCAGTTGATTATGATCCAGATGTCCCTGAACAGCACAGTTTGCAAAACCACCCAAAAAACGAAGTGGACTCTCACAACGGCTAAAACAAAGGGAAAACATGTTCTGCTTGTGGCAGCATGAGACAATATTTGCCATGTTCATAGCAGCAGACACAGCATAATTAAAAAGGTTCACCGTCAATTAATGCGTTTGTTAATTTGTTGACCATTCACTCACAATCAGACAATTTTTAATTGACTAAAAAGTTCACTCTGAACAAATACAGGCTGAATTGCAACATGCATGCTATCTACTCTATACATAGCAGAGTTAAAACTATGTCAAAGGTACACAGACAGCATACTATTTCTGGTGGATTTTCAAAGTATGCATCTGTGACTGATTTTTCAGCCAATATTGTGAATAAACCCTTGCGGTATGGAAGCGGTTCAGTTTGCAATGGTTTCCTAATGTGGTAGGGTTTTTTTTTAACGTCGTAGCCTTGTCCTAACCCATTCCTGGTTTAGTTCATACTCAAAGAACGGTATATTATCACCACAATGCTGCAGTACTCTGCTGAGTTTTTGTACTTAGTAGGTGTACTACATTTGATAATGGGGTTAGCAGTAATAAAAGGTCAAATCTCAGCCGGTCATGGTCACTTGTTTGTTCATTTCTTCACCATTCACATTCTCACTTTTCAGTCCCAAGCTCCAGCTGTGACCACAATGCAGGAGAATAAATAACACTTTTGTGTTACTACACTGAAGAAACACACACTTACAACCTAAGTGTCTGATAGACAACAATGCAGAAACATCAGAGTAGAATGAACAGAGCTAAAAGATATTTGAAATCTCCACTGCAATGCAATACGAGGCATTTGCATGAAAAAAGAAATGTTTAGAATGCAACTATATAGACACATACTCTCCAAACACAATTCAAGGTTTACACATATACTTCAATTTGGGTGACATTGGTTCAACTTCACTTTTTAAATAACTTTTTTTAATGTCAATGTTAACGTTTTTATTTATTTATTATTAATACATATTATTAATAAACATCCAACATATTAGCCAAACAGAAAAACTACTGGCCGATTCTGACAATAAAATGGCAAATATCAGTCGATATTTTGGCTTCGGCAAAATATTGGTCGACCACTATGTCTATGTTACCATCCTAAAACTGTAAAAGGAAAGTAAAAACTATGATTTATACAACTTTACATTTCAAATAATACAAACTCTGATGAAAATAAAAAGTATGTCACATTTCAATTTAAGAAATGATCATCTATATTTCATACAATTGGTCTGAACAAAAACAGCAGATGCGCTAAATGAAAATGCTAATTCACACTCTGACAGTAGGACTGCGACGATAAATCGAATAGTGGATCGATTCTGAGATCTTCCGAATGCATCGTGTTTCTCTTTGGAATCTATTCTGAGCTTAGATTTTCACAGCAGATGGCGCTCTGATCTAGTTTTTATCCGCAAACTCAACCGCTCACGAAGAGGAGTGCTGAAGAGCACTTGTGTGTTCGGCTGAGTCATGTAATTTTCACCTCGGCTCAGAATGCTTTTATGATGCAAGATTAATGTAAACGCCACTCTGAATACCCTTGTAATTCACTTCAACCTTTTCAAATTGTATGAATGATTATTTTAGGTTCAAGTGCGTGTAAGGATTTGCGAACAAGCAGAGCACAGCTGTTTCGAAAGCAAGCAGTGCCATCTGCTGTTCAAAACTAAGCTCAGAATCGATTTGAGAAAGAATCTCAGAACTGATGTTGAATCATTTCTCAATTCACGATGCATCGATTTATCATCCCAGCCCTATGACAGTAGGTGGTGCTTATGAAAAAAGTATAAATACAGAGGTAAACTGCTTGTCAATGACGGAGCCTGGCTCATTGCTTTATTTTGACATCTCCTGCCTCATACCTCTACAATTTTCTTTTTTATCAAGCCAGGCAAATTCATACAATTGGTCTGAACAAAAACAGCAGATGCGCTAAATGAAAATGCTAATTCACACTCTGACAGTAGGGCTGTGACGATAAATCGAATCGTGGATCGATTCTGAGATCTTCCGAATGCATCGTGTTTCTCTTTGGAATCTATTCTGAGCTTAGATTTTTACAGCAGATGGCGCTCTAATCTAGTTTTTATCCACAAACTCAGTTTTGAGAAAGAATCACGATGTTTTTGGAAAATCTCAGAATTGATTTCATCATTTCTCATTTCGCAATGCATTGATTTATTGTCCCAGCCCTATCCGACAGTAGGTGGCGCTTATGGAAAACAGCAGTTACAACTGTACACAAAGCAGTGCAGTGCTCATAAATGCTACTAAGCCTCATACAGAGGAAAGACGGAGAAAAAAAAAAAAACATCGAAAGCATGCTTTCTAGATGAAAATCAATTTGTAACCTCTCAGCTGCCTTGTAGCAACTGTATTCACCTTGTGCCCACTTAAATGTTCTTCTTTGGCGAAGTGGAAAACAAAGAGAGTGAACGAGCGGGAGAAAACAAATACAGAGGTAAACTGCTTGTCAATGACTGAGCCTGCCTCGTTGCTTTATTTTGACATCTCCTGCCTCATACCTCTACAATTTTCTTTTTTATTATGCCAGGCAATTTCACCGCCTGTCAGGAGAAGGAATCGTAGAGTATTGTCCATCAGAGCTTTCAGGAAAAGTAGCCTCAATTAGCTGTCATTTCAGTCAGTGTCACTGAAATCACCCTCCGCGGAGAAATCAGAACGCGAGGACGTATAGCCTATCAAAGACGAGTGCACTCAACAGCTCACAACGATTAAGAATAACATGAGTCCAGAGTGAAGAGCAATCCCGAATGGTCCACTGAGAAATTGGGACTTCAAGAGGAAAAGTGGTGAGATTGCTAAACAAATCTGTCAAATAATTGACGTTGGCTTGCGCTTATTACTGCTCTAGAGGCTTCGCTGACTAAAAACTGAAGAAACGAGACTGGCTAACTGGTGTCAACTCTTTCCTTTCAGGCTAAAAGCAGGAGTTGCCAAATGCAAATGCAGTCTTTGTCCAAAGTTTCCTCCAGCTGGTTGCCATTTGGAGGTGGGTTTATTACATGATAGTGGTGTCAAAACAGTAATTTGGGATCAGCGTGTGTTTGTGCTGTCTGAGGGCACCAAAGTGCCAATTCTTTGGTGCTTCCAAGATCTCAAACTCCAAATAAATAGAATGTCCATCAAAACAGAACAAAAAGACCAGCAACATTTTTCTTTGCCCCATTTCAGACACATTTGCACTTACAATCAATACTTTCTTCAAATTTCTTTTGGACGGTCCATTTTAAAGTCCATGTAGCTCCTAAGAACCCTCAAGGGAAAATTTATCTGTAGAGTTTCAGCTCCACTATTGATTAAAAGACTTAATATCAGTTTCCGTTGTTGACCGAGAGTCATCTTCCCTGACATTTCCAGCAGTAATGTGTGATTGAGATGGATGAGGGGGAAAAAACACTTGGGCCCACAGTATGGTGTTTTAGTCCATCTTGAAACTTCCTTTTATAATCATTAAGGATCATAGATGTCAAGAAACTAATAATGTGTAAGTCCTAGCCCAATCTCTTTGAAAATAACATGCAGTTTTATAAAATATGCAGTTTAAGTCAAACAGCAAGGTGCTTTGTCCAAATTCTTAATACCAAGTATGAGCATGATGTGCATGAATAGTGATGCACACCACCAATGAATCATTAATCACCCTTCTGCTTATAAAATGTTGTCTAACCTATACCAAGACACAATCAGAAGCACTAGCTATTAGGGATGCTATTGATTACTGAACTGAATTGATTAATCGAACTATAAGACTGACTAATCGACTTTGATCGATTACTTATCTTTTGCAATTAGTTAAAATATTGAGTTATACATATACTATACATATCCATATACACATAGGGTACGACGGGGCTGAAGGCACCCCAGGGTAGATGCTTTTGATGTTATTTTCCACTAAACCACTAGATGGCAAAAAACGTGTCGTAGCACTTTCTAAAACATCCACTTAGATACAATTTGGCGTCACTGCAGCTGCATGTTAATACATTAGGTCATACAAGAACAAACACTATTCGACAACAAAATGTGTTGAATCGTCAATGTTAGCACTAATGTCAACTAACCATTTCAGCCCTACTAGCAATCGCATTGTATAACTGCATTCTTTCCTACTCTTGGGATACTATCCTAAGGGTTCAGGTTAGCCTGTGCCAAGCAACTAACAAGAAACATTCAGTAGATTAACATCTGCATCTCTTCAGCCATTGATAAAAGACCACACAGAGGATGAACTGCTGCTGTTTCCGGATCTACCTGCGCTTTACCATTCAATCCTAAATGGAGCTCAAAAACACATACATCCTCATTTTACAGTTCAACAAATGCAGTAATGTATCCACCAAACTACTGAAACTACATTTGGACCGTATTGCCAGACAGCGTTGGGGTAATGCATTACAAATAACTTGAGTTATGTAATCAGATTACTTTTTCCAAGTAACTACTAATGTAAAACATCACTTTTTAATTTAAATTTTTTTAAACAAGTAACTCCAGATATTTTGTTTTCCAATGTATTGACAGAAAGCAAAAGACATAGACTGGTGTTTCTGTCCATCAGTCCAAAACAAGTCCAATACAGTACATCGATCTATAATAAAAAAGTGCCTCACATGGCTCCAGAGGGGTTAATAAAAGCCTCCTGTAGTGAACCGATGTGTTTTTGTAAGAAAAATATCCATATTTAAAACGTAAGAATCACTTTACTCTAGCTTGCGCTAACAGTTGTACACGGAAATTGCTGCTTTGTGAAGGGGAATCTTAGCAGTTGGACTGCTAACCAATCACAAAACATTAGTTTTTTTTTGGAAGGCGGGCCTTAATCAAACCCAGAACTAACCGAGCCCTTTGTGCCAGGCTAGGGGGAAAGCTATTGTAATAAAGTAAATTATGTGAAAAATAATGCAATTTTTGAGCCAACAACCCTGCTGAAAAAATACAGCTAAAAACAGCCTAGGCTGGTTGGCTGGTCTTAACTGGTTTAAGATGGAAGTAGCTGGTTTCAGCTGGTCACCCAACCTAACCTGGCTTAGCTGGTGGTTTCCCAGCCTGACCAGCTGGGAAAGTGGCCAAAACCCCTCTAAAACCAGCCTGCTGACCAGCTATGACAAGCTAAAACCAGGCCAGACCAGATAAAATCAGCCAACCAGCCTAGGCTGGTTTCAGCTGGGGTTTTTTTTTTAGCAGGGAAGCGTGAGAGCATGTTCTAGTGCACCCCAAAAACAAAATAAAGACTTAAAAAAGCATAATAGGACCTCTTTAAAAAATAACTTTCCCAAATACTGATGCCAAAGGGGAACTGGCCTCCTGGGGTTGCCTGGTTTGTTTCAATTCCTAACATCAAATGGAGTTCTTCGTTCTTTGTCACAGTTACCTATGGCTTCCACAAAAGGAGACAAAATATATTATGTACTGTGCAAACTGTCTTTTGAAGTTCTATGGCATGATTTGTAATTAACTCCTGGTTAGGGGTGATGAAAATTCGCTGTTCTAATCTGCGCTGCTCAAGCAATAAACCGCTTCAGACAGTTCAGCCTGATTGAAGAACTGATTCATCAAGAGAAACACCTGTTTTGCAGAATCTCTTTAAAGATTTACAGCCTCAGACCCCACACGGGCATCACATTTCCACTTATCACTACAGACTAACAGGTGTCAAACGCTCCATTGCTAAACGACAGCATTAGCAGGTTGACTGGTGAGTCCCTGTGAATAGCCACAGGCACATAAAAACCAGACGGATTGGTGCCCAAGTCAGAGACTCCATTTAGAAACGCTGATGTATGTGTGCTAAAGACCAAAGAGAGTGGAAATGTGGCTTATTAACTTCAGGACTGACACTGCCTCTAGGAATACACTGCAAATGTGAAGCAGGAGAATGAAAAACAGGCAAACAGTGAGGAGGCGGAGAGAGAAAAAAAAACTGAACAATGCTCTCTTTTTTCTCGTTCGCTGTTCTCGGCTCTGTTTGCTGCGAATGCTTCGATTCAACTCAAAATGTGTTATGTTGAAACTCAAAACACACAGAGGCACCCTTGTGAGACATTCCCAGAGGACAGTGGCCTTCAAAACCACATTTTAGTCTCTTATTAAGCCCCAAAGCTGGAGTGATATGCACTAAAGCTGGCTTTAGGTGTGCTTCATGACTTTATGTATTCAAATTTCAAATGGTAGCTAAGGCTTCTTTGTGCCTATAGGAACTTTTATACTCAGATCAATTTGAGTTCTAAGGAACATTAAATTCACCTCTTTACATCTGAACACTTTTAGCAATTATTCCCTCTTCCGATTCAGATTTTTACCTCATTGAACAAAGACAAAATGGTCCGTGCGTGTCACTGAAAATGGCTTTAGGGTGTCAAAATGAGAAGTTAAAGTGTCAGGATTTAAGTATGCATTTTATTACTGGCTCTTAGTAGCTTCGCTCTGAAGAAAGAGCCATCAATGAGAGTTAAAAAAAATGCACTTGGTTCCTTTTGACTTGCTCTGCTTCCTGAATATAATGCTTCAGTGGTGAGTCATGAGACTTTCGTTTGGTCTGTGCTTACAGTTAATGTGAAGTGACGCTCAACTCATTTGACATCTGTAGCTTGATGCATTGATTGTAACAGACAATCAACGAGAAAAAACACAGGATAGGATAACTGATTATGCATTTCCACAGCTACATCTGGCTTAAATTGACATTTAAAAAAAAAAAACATAATAATGTCTAATTTTTGACACAATCCTTCGCGTTATACTTCCTTGGTGTCAAAATACATTTAACACTGCTGCGAGTGTGTTTATAATACAACAGCTAAGGCAGTGATGGAAAATTTGGCATCTTTTTCTCATCAGCTGTAATCTCTCTTCTCCATTTCTCCTCCTCCTTCATGGAAAACGCTATCATGGAATTTTTTTGTTGGAGCAAATGTGAATGCAAAAGAAAGTCTCCTGTTCACCATTATAGAGGTTTTTCTGCAACTATGACGACTTCCAAGTTTGAGAATCCCGTAAATGTTAAAAGAGCCTGTTAAAGAGATACTCCACCCAAAAACGAACATTCTCTCTACATTTACTCATCCTTATGGCTTTCCAGATGTATATGACTTTCATTTCTTCTGTAAAGCACAAATGGAGATTTATATAAAAATAATGCAGTGGAAATGATGGTAATCCATGTGTCTTCTGAAGCAAAACAATGGGTTTGTGTGAAAAAAAAAAAACAGTTTTGGAGAAAGTTACTTTTAAAAGTAATGCATTACAATATTGCGTTACTCCATAAAAAAGTAACTAATTACATTACTTAGCTACTTCATATGGAAAGTAAAGTTATGTTACTTTTGAGTACTTTTTAAATCTGGGCATTTTTTTAAACATAGAAAGTTATATTTTTAGCAAATGGTGAAAAAGTGGAATTAATAGGCTCAGGCTTAAGAAAAAATAAATTCACGTCTGTACAGCAGAATGCAGGAAAAGAAGGTTCAACATTCTTCAGCAATAAAATAAATAAATACAGCACAAATGTTAGTTATTTTAAGTCATTTTTTCTTATTGGTATGGTTGAACTGGATCATCACAGGTCAGTAGCAAAGACGTTGGTTAATAAAATAGTATTAAATGCATAAAGGAAATTTGTGTTATTTAAGATTGTTGCGGGTTGCAGGTTTGCATCATATTCTGCTTTTGCATTTCACAGTTTTAATTCATTTTAATGAGAACTCAATCTTTTTTTTTTTTCTGAGTGAGATGAATTAATGCATGTTCACATTTAGTCAACACAACGTCTCTGTATTTCCAATTTCTCTCAACATGGGGACAGCAGACTTGTCAGTCAATAAATGGGAAAACAAAGTAACTGGCATTACTTTTTTGAAAAAGTAACTTTTTCTTGTAAATTATAAAGTAATGCGTTACTTTACTGGTTACTTGAAAAAAATAATCAGAATATTGGAAGCAATGGTTTATAGATGCAAAAGCCTCTAAGTGCTCCTTTTAAAATTTTCTTTTAAAGTTAGTATTTTTCTCAGGCTCCTATGTTTATCTTCAGCTATTTCACAATGAACCTATTCTTTGTCATTAAAGAGAAATTACTGAACCTATACATAGAAGCCTGATTAAAATGCTCATTTTAGAAGAAAATGGTAAATGGCACTTAGAGGCTTTTGCATCTGAACTCTTCAGTTACAAATTTTTCTCAAACATTCTCAAACACGCCTATTGTTTTGCTATAGAAGACACCGATTCACCAGGTCCCCTGCTACATTGCAAAAAATGCTTTTCTTACCTAGATTTTTTTTGCCTTGTTTCCAGCCAAACTATCTAAAAATTCTTAAATCAAGAAGTCAAAATTAAGTGTTTTTGCTTGAAACAATCAAAAATAATCTGCCAATGGGGTAAGAAAAATAATATTGTTTTCTGTTTGAAATACAATGGGTTTTTTTTGTTGGTTTTTTTTACCCCATTGGCAAATTATTTTGCTTGCTTCAAGCAAAAACTCACTTAATTTTGACTTCTGAAAAACTGAAAACGTCTAGAAAATCCTTCTTGATTTAAGAATTTTTTAGATATTTTGGCTGGAAATAAGAAATAAAAAAATCTAAGTACGAAAAGCATTTTTTGCAGTGTAACCTTGTTGGCTGGTTTTAGCTGGTGTTTTGACCACATCTTGCAGCTGATCTCTCAGCCTGACCAGCTAAACAGCTACCTCCAGTTGAAACCAGCTAATGGGGTCGTATGGATTACCGTCATTTCTTTTTATGTGGTTTTTGAAACTTTAACTTTCAGGGATCCACATACTGACATTATATGGAGAATCTCCATTTGTGTTCCACAGAAGAAAGAAAGTCATACATCTAGGTGGAGTCATATACATTTTTGGGTGGAGTATCCCTTTAAGGCCTGTCACACCAAACGCAATGTGAAAAATGAGGTAAATGAATGGTCTTTACACACTAAAGCGAAACGAATATGCATCAGTTTGAGAAAAGCACAAAATTCCAATAGAGGGTGCAACACGAACCTTTAACCTATGACATAAGAGCGGGACAAAATATTGTGAGAGCGGAAAATCCATCTCGACTTCTACCTGCTGGATTTTGCGGGCGGGAACGGGCCAAAATGTCAAAGTTGTGGTAGTTGACAGGAAGTGGAATAGAGTACTAATGGATGTAATGTACCCAGTACAAGTGGTCAATACTGTTTTCAGTCTCTTAGTGCCACCAACTGCTGATATGCAAACCAAAACTCAAATCTCATTTGATGGTCTATCGCTTCGCCAGAAAGCAAAATACTTGCATGCTCACTGTACAAACAACTTTGCTTTGTCAGTAGGCAAATGTTCATACACATCTCATGTTTCATGCATTTATATTAATACACTGCAAAAAAATGCTTTTCTTACTTAGATTTTTTGTCTTGTTTCCAGCCAAAATATCTACAAATTCTTAAATCAGGAAGGATTTTCTAGACGAGTAAAAATTATTTTCTTGTTTTTAGAAAAAAGTCAAAATTAAGAGAAATAATCTGCCAATGGGGTAAGCATTTTTTTTTTTTCAAACAGAAAACAAGATTATTTTCCTTAGCCCACTGGTAGATTATTTTGCTTGTTTCAAGCAAAAACGCACTTAATTTTGATATGGGTTTTTTTTCTGAAAACAAGAAAATTTGTACTCGTTTAGAAAATCATTCCTGATTTTAGAATTTTTTGATATTTTGGCTGGAAACAAGACAACAAATCTAAGTAAAGCATTTTTTGCAGTGTATTCTGTCGTTTAAAAGTGCAGCTGGCTTCAACAATTTGAAAGATAATCTAGATGTAGATTTTTACAAATGTGCTTTTCGCTCATCTCAATCACATTTCTTGAAATGAATAAAAAATACACAGGAATAACAGATTTAGAAAAGATTAAATGTCAATTTGTCAATGAATCTGAGCAAAACAATAGGTATGTGTGAGAAAAATACTCAGTTTTGCG
>NC_133370.1:46650811-46681044 GCF_049309525.1 Garra rufa
ATATATATATATATATATATATATATATATATATATATATATATAAGCTCTATTTAGATTTGGAAAAGAATAAATGAGTTAAAATAAAGTCACTAAAGTCTATTTGTTCTTCATTTAGCTCAATATTTTGTCACAGTCTTGCATTTTCAGATGCATTTTCATTTCTTATAAAGAAGCTCAACACTCAAAAAAAACAATAATAACCTCTGTTCGCTTACATTATCATACAAATTTGTATGAAATGGCAGGAGGTGATTTTGACCTACAACAGCAGACAGAAATCGTGTTGTTTTAGTGTCTATATTGAGAAATTTGGGAAAGCTCAAATCCTCTATTCTGGCTTTTCATTGCACTCTGTTCATTTCACACGCATGCCCTTGTAAATCAGACGTGTTTCGTATCGGCCTGTGCCCTCGTGGAATTATAAGAATTGTAAAGGAGGATTATTAGGAAGGATTTAACACTCTCTGTTCCTCGACTCGCAGTAGCATTTCAGGGTGTTGTTACGGCAGTTAAAGAGCACAACGGTGTCCCTGGTACTCTTTTAAAAGCTGGAAATTGTGCTAACATGTAATTACCTAAAGTACAACTCACCGTTGAGGCATAATACGCAGCTCATAAAATCTGGTAATGAGATTTAATGGCTCCCTTAGACGCATCTCGCGTCATCAGTTTCGGATGGTGTAAATTCTACGGATGCTTTGCGGCAGGTATTGCTGTGGGGCTTCACCGCGCTCCCTGTGATTATTAATGCAAGCAACTAATTTTATCTCTGTGCTCAGAGATCAGGCTCAGAGATTCCATTACAGCTAAAGAAACACTATTTACATTTTCATTTAAAGAAAATTATTTTATTGCTATCAATACTGAGAACTGAAATATACCATAATAGCTAGTGCAGAAATATTATATAACATTAACATTAAATGAATGGCAAGGTTTAATGGCAACAAACAAGTGCTTTGTGTATGTTCAGCACAAGCTCACTAATGTGAAGCTGTGAACAGGAATGTCTAATTATACTTTCATTAACACAGCAGATGTCCTAGTTTAAGCTCTGGTTTCATAACCACAGTAGTGACGGAAATGAACATTTGCATTAAGGGGAGAAATTTGCCTTAAATCGATTTTACCTTTACAATGCCTTTTTCCTAATCCCCTTACGGTTTGATGCTGACTGTTATTGTACTTGGTTTGATACTATGCAGTTACCTCTACGAGATTTTGTATTCTAAGTTTAATAAAAAAAAAAATAAATAAATAAAAATGCCTTTTTCTAAACTTATTAAATGTATCCTTCATCTTTTGTCAAATTCTTAATTTAATGCAATTCAATTAGAATAAAAAGAAACCATAGGGCGTTACCAATCTAATAAATCAGCATCAACAAAACCAACTTTGTACTGAAAAGGCGGCACAGAAGCAGCATTTGAAACTGCTTTTAGGTGCAATTACAGAAGCTGTTTAATGCAGCTCAGTTGTGGCATGATAATAAATTAAAAAAAATTAATTAAATAAACAAAAATGTCAACTATCTTTATGAGTGAGTCATTGAATCATCCATTCAACTGATTTATTCAACATCTGATTCTTTTTAACATTCAGATATCAAATTTAAACTAAAATATAATTTTATTAATTAATCCGTTTGATCCCAAATTTGTCCCAGACTTGAAAATATCCAAATCAGTGTTACTAGTATTTTCAGAATTTTTTTTTTTTTTTTTGTGGAAAAGTGTGTGAAAATTAGTTTTATATTCGGTCACAATCGTGGGATAATGTGTATACTGAATTAATGTGTTTCTCCAGTCATAAAAATGGTTATATATCTTAGCCCAGCTATTTTAATCTGTTTGATCACAATTCTAGGGTTTCTATTATGCATAAAAAAGCCTTATACAACATTGATAGGAATACTGAGATAAAAGACAAAAATATATAATCCTCAACATATTTCAAAATTGTTACTTTATTGTAACATATATCATCAAATTGTTATAACAGTGCTACCAGTATTGCAACATCAATGGTGTAGCTAATTTGTAACATTAGAACTTCTGATTTAGTGCAATAATTTGTCATTGCAACATTTTAGTTCAATCTTCACTAACAACTGCGTTGGATTTATATTTATTTATTTGTGACCGTCAACATGTTTACTCATCCTATGACCACTCTCAACAAAACTGAATATATGTGAATTTACAAATTAAAACTAGACACCTTAGAGACAATGTGTACCAAAAATCTTTGTCATATCTTTATCTTAACATACTTTTCTAGCCTTGTTTTTGAGCTTTGACGCAGCCATCATCTCATGGTGCAAATAGGAAATAAACTGCTCTGGTCATGTGACAGTTTGCACTAATCATGTGAAACTGCACATATTTCATTGAGACCCTTGAGACCCTTGAGACAAGAAGTGCACTAAAATGTCACTCAGTAAAGTGTTTAGAGCTATCAAAATGAAAACCTTTTTTACGGTCACAATTGTGACTGCTGGGACTAAATGGGTTAAAAAGATTACCATTTAGTAAATTAAGATTAGTAGAATTCAAATTAGTAGAAATATTATTTAATCATCTTTCTAAAGAAGATAGTCAATTATTGGCGTAAAACAACATGGTTACCAATATTTTCTGGCAGCGACTGCAGGTATCATATTTGATTCTTTTGTTCAGATTTGTATTGTCATGGTCTCTCTCACTTCCAGACTCTTCACAGCTCAAGGTCTCTTTGTTTTGACAATGGGTGATTTCCCAGAGGCCAAGGCAGGTTGCTGTTTATAACCATGGTAAATGCCAGCTCACTAACTAGTTTGAATTCGAACACCATAAATGATGCAACAAGGTACAAGCACTCCACAACTACAAACAGGATATAGCAGCTGGACAAGTGTTTAAAGACATGATGTAAACATGCAAGAATGAATGAAGCAAGCCTGGAATTTCCTGCAAAATGTGACCAAAATTTGAATTCATACTTAATAAATTGGAGTAAGGAAAAAACAACCAAAAAAAACACTGCCCTGGTCATCCACTAATAGCAATTATGATAATTCAGTTATTAATTACATTTACATGTGAGTGCCAGAGTGAAAATAGGCTGAATGCAAGCATTCTCTGTCATGCATGGTGGGCCAATTTTGCAAATTTAGCAAATTTGGTGTGTCGACTTAATTGTGGCTTGCAGGAGGGAAAGAAGGATCCAGGAATTTCAAGGCTCGACCTTTGCATGCACACGGCTGAGGACAGCAGACAGAAGTGGAAACAATCAGACCTAGTGAAAAGGGGTTGAGCTGCTAAAGCACAGCAGGAACCAGTGCCACCACTTATCATAGTTTTTATGGGGTTATTTTTGTGCCACACACACAAGGGTATATTTTGAGCGTGCAAAAAGCATTGTACATACAGTGAACTCAGTTTCGAGCAAACTAAAATCATTTGGCATTCTTGTGACTCCATTACATGTGCAAGATCTCACTGGCTTTCTCTTCGTACATATTGTGTGCTCACAGCATTCACTGCTCATGTGCGCAATGGCGCATAACACTGTGCCAGATTTTCAGCCTATGAGGGATGAGGGGGGAAATATTGATGACTGGGTAAATTTTTTAGAATAAAGTGTCACCTTGCCTTTCTTTGCAAAAAGAGGCATGGTTTTACAAAACAATAATTCTTTACACATGTGCCTTTCTGCACATGAAACACTCTTGCATGCACACAAAAATAATAACACTGGCTTTCTGTTTGATTATTCTTCGTGCTAATAGAGGAATGTAGTCTAATGGCTCACAATCACATTTAATGGCTCTTGATGACTGATCGTTTCCTCTATGGCAAGTGATTCTTCAAGCCTTGTTATAAGGCAATGATACATGCATTTGGCCATGCAATGAATATCCCCTTCAGATTTCTGGAGAAACCAATGGCAAGTTGGCAGCTAGCTGATAGTATGGATTTTTCTATAGTGAGGTCTATGCTAGTCTTATCACATACTGTGTAGGTAGAGGTCTACGCTTGGCAGCAATTTTCACATGGTTATGGCCATAATAGATAGCTGGGTCATTCTGTGTCAACTCAACCAGTGGTCCCTGGCTCAAATTCTTGATTCTGCTAATATTTTTGTTTTTCTGGAGGAAGATAGACATGTACAGTGATGAAAGCCAAAATATTAAATGTCATGGATGAATATTTACAGAGTAATCCACTATTTTGTAGAGAGGGGTCAAAATGGCCATTTTCAGAGATTCAGAGCCAAATTAGAAGAGGGTAAAATGACTTTAGTAAGGCAGGATCATAATGTTTTTCTTACACAAGGATTGGTAGGTCTGGCAGTAAAATCTTTTAACTTTAGCCATCTTTGTTGCATTATGTGCCAATGGTGACCATTCAAAAATGGAGAAAAAGGCCATTTTCAAGCTTTTCTTCAGAGTTTGCATGTCAGTAACTCAAGCAGTATGAAAGCTATCTTAATGCCGTTTTAGATATTGGGTCTTAACAAACTTTCCTTTTGACATCTTCATTTTTAAGGCCCTATGTGGTTCGGTTCTAGAGATATTGACATTTCAATATGGCTCCAGGAGTAAATTGTTAAAATGTATACATTTTCAGTGGTCAAAAACCAAATGTGGATCAATTTGCAAAAATATGATACTTTCTTTTAAGAAAGAACAAATAATGCTGAAACTAGAGATGTATCTTGTTTGAAATTTCACTAGAACCGGACCATATAGGGCCTTAAAAATAAAGATGCCAAATGAAAAGCTTTTTAAGACCCAATATCTAAAAGGGCATTAATATATCTTTCATAATTATTGAGTTACGAACATGCAAACTTCAGAGAAAAAACGTGAAAAGTGCCGTTTCCCCATTTTTGAATGGTCACCATTGGCACATAATGCAACACACATGGCTAAAGTTAACAGATTTACTAACAGACATACCAATCTCTGTTTAAAAGTGACATTATGATGCTGCCATTTTTCTAAAGGCATTTTTAACCCCTTGTAATTTGGCTCTGAATCTCAGGTGAAAGTTGCCATTTTAACCCCCCTCTACAAAATATTGGATTACTCGGTAAATATTCATCCATGACATTTAATATTTTAGCTTTCATCACTATACATGTCTGTCTTTCTTCAGAAGAAATACTAACAAAATCAAAGCTGAGCTGGAGACCTCAGCTGTCATTGCTTGAGGCTTAATGCAGCCAATAATAAAAGCACATTTCATGCACATGCTATACATTTCCCTTTACCACACACTGAATGATATTGGGATTGTCTAAATATATTGATATTTAGACCAGTGGGAACAAGTTAAGACCATTTTTCTCTAGGCTTCTCAGATGCTTTTGTGAAACATGGCAATTGTGAAGATCCCCCTGCAGCTCCCATTCTGAGCTGATGGGTTAGATTCACAGGGTTACGGCTGTAATAGAGGGGAACACGACTGCACAGACTCATCAGCCACTTGAGTCGAGCTATTGAGGGCCTTTCTTGGCTCACTGCGATAATCACACAAAACAATAATCCCATGCACTTGAGCCATTTTGGTGTAGAGGACTCTTGCCAAAGATCTGTCCTCCACAGTACTCAAAATTAAAACCAAATCATCCATAACAGCCTACACTCTACAGACAAATCAGACTCTATAAAGAGCATAATGAGTCTTACCTTCGTCTGGATCAGGTGGGCCGAACTCCAAATTGTAACGTAGAATGTAAAAATTATTCCACACGTATAGCTGGTTATCCCTCGGGTTGTAATCCACAGCTGCGATGTACTGATACTGGTTCGGGAAGAGGATATTGACATGCTCCCCTTGCCCCAGTTTGGTGTTATACACATAGTCAATTTGACTCTTACTAGCCTCGCTTTCATTCTCCTCATAGGTGGAACGGACTACGTGAAGTATGCCGCACACCATGAAGGCATTGGAGGCTGAACGTTTGTCATAGACGGTATCCCACGTGGCCTCAAAGCGTAGAGTATATGGATTGAGTTGGCTGAGAACAATACGTCCGTTGTTTTGCTCGGTGGCGTAGATAACCCACAGTCCCCGTTCGTCGACCGCCAAGTCGATGTCCGTTTTGCCACCCCAGCGATACGGCGAGGTGTCGTGGTAGTTGGCATTGGCGACTATGGCCTCTCCGCTCTTTATCCGAGTCCGCAAGTCAAACTTGACGATATTACGCGTGCGTTCCTTGTTGAAGAAGATGGCCCCGTCGTAGGCCACAAACCCGGTTCCGTCAACGCGGTGTGGAAGCTTGTAGGTAGTCGTCTGTCGGCCGCTTCGCAAGTCGTCGAGTGAGGCGTACTCTATGAGCGTGTCGGTGCGGTAGGGAGTCCAAGGCATGAAGTAGATCTTGTCCCCCGCCTGCAGGGGGTCTTTGCACCAAGCTCCAGACTGCTGCTCAGCCTCAAAGACAAAGGCAGGATCTCCTACTGCTTTCAGAGTCCCGGGGCAAATAAAAACTGGGAAGAAAGGTCAAGAACGAGAGTTAGAAAAGGAACAGGAATGCACAATTCTATGCATACTTTAGATCCAATTCTTTGGGTATGTGTAAGTCAAACATGGATTTCAGATGCTAATGTACCACAGTGTCGAAACTGGTGTTGCGTGCATAGGCAAAAGAAAACGAGAGGTTAAGTGAGAGACTGTTTTGAGGTGGCCTTGCTCCCTGAGATTGTTCTCAAACAAGTTTAACTGAGAGGAACAGACAAGAGGGGGGAAAAAGAGGACGGCAAAAAAGTCCTGTAAATGAAAGAAGATGAGAGATACAACGCCAATGGACAGATAACATTCATTTGGGAGTATCTACGTATCAACAGTATGGGGAGGGATTGTCGGATTGGTCGCAAAAGCCATACCTTCGAAAGTAAACACACATACATGGATTATGTCTGAGGAAAGAACCGACGACACATGAGAGGCGGGAGGAAAGGACACGAAGGTCGAGGGAACAGGATGACAATGCTGTTCAGGACAGATAGGATGGCAGCCAAAGGGGAAGAGTCTTCGCTCATGTCACTGAGGAACCAATGCGAGAGCGAGGCCTTTGCCAAACGCGCCCGTCTCTAGTTGTTGGTCCGGTTGGAAATGCAAAGTCTGTGGTGAACAGCATATCACATGCAGATGGCTACAGATAGTTGGCCTCTCTCTCCCATCAATACCATTGAAGGAAAAAGCCAAATAAAGTCCAGCCAGTGTTCATTGTACATGAACGCTGCAAAAAAGCTTTTCTTACTTAGATTTTTATTTTGTCTTGTTTCCAGCCAAAATATCTAAAAATTCTTAAATCAAGAAGGATTTTCTAGACCATTAAAAATTGTCTTGTTTTCAGAAAAAAAACGTCAAAATTAGGTGCGTTTTTGCTTGAAACAAGCTAAATAATTAGCCAATGGGCTAAGAAAAATAATCTTGTTTTCTGTTTGAAATAAAATTGGCAGATTATTTTGCACCTAATTTTGATGTTTTTGTTTTTTTTTTTTTTTTAGAAAACAAGACAATTTTTAATGGTCTGGAAAATCCTCCTTGATTTAAGAATTTTTAGATATTTTGGCTGGAAGCAAGACAAAAAATCTAAGTAAGAAAAGCAATTTTTGCAGTGAACCAACTGTCAAAGAGCTTATCTCGCTTAAACGTGAAGTGTGCGATTGTTGTAGCACTGAATAGAACGGCAATAAAAATGTTTCCAAACAGGTTTTCAAAACTGGTTTTCCCTGTCTTAAAAACAAAAAGGTCCCACTTTCGTCTCACCACTGGTTGAGTCAAAGTTGGGTTAGTCTAGACACTTAAAAACAGAGAGTAATGTGTTGATAACCCCACGGTGTTTACACTTTGCAGGGAATCACCTTGGAAAATGGATGATATTATACAAATAGACCATACAATGCAAAAAAATGCTTTTCTTACTTAGATTTTTTGTCTTGTTTCCAGCCAAAATATCTAAAAATTCTCAAATCAAGAAGGATTTTCTAGACGAGTAAAAATTATTTTCTTGTTTTCAGAAAAAGCAAGTCAAAGCAAAATAAAAAATCTTATTTCAAACACAAAACAAGATTATTATTCTTACCCCATTGGCAGATTATTTTGCTTGTTTCAAGCAAAAACGCACTTAATTTTGACTTTTTTTTCTGGTCTAGAAAATCGTTCTTGATTTAAGAATTTTTTGATATTTTGGCTGGAAAAAAGACAAAACTCTAAGTAAGAAAAGCATTTTTTGCAGTGTAGAAGTTCAATATCTAAGTTCAATATCTATGAATGACGTGTATAAAAAGTGGTTGATTTTGACATTTTAACCTCCAACCCAACATTTTCTGGGCTTGGGTATAATAAATCTTGTCCATATCATGTAGGCGATGGGGTGGCAGGGGGGGAGCAGTGGGAAGGGTTCGAAACCATACAACACAAAACAAGGAGCTGAGGACTGAGAGCCAGAGCAGTCATTTACCTTTTTGCTCCACTTCTATTTTGAGCCGTGGAAAAACAAGAGAATGGAAAGAGCGTCAAGGGAGAGAAAAGATTAGAAGAGCCCCCCTCCCCAAAAAAAAAGCCTTACATTTACATATACAGGCCAATACGTTTACGTCAAAGAAGAGACCATCCAATGGGAAAATTTAAAGCATATGCAGAAAAAAAAAAAAGAATGTTCAAAGAAAAACGCTTAGGGACAACACCTGTGTTACTGAGAATAAGGTTTAATTAATCATGTTGCTATCAGTGGACACCTAGCAACAAAGAGAGAAGTTAGCGGTTAGAGAGCAGGAGAAAGAAAAATGACAAGATAAAGCGGTAGACAGATATTAAAAGGTATTTTTAAAAAGACATTAACATTAATTTCCATTCATTCAAAGAACGCAGAAAATATTCTCTTATTCTCTAAGATTATATTATGAATCATACCTTGCCACAAAATAAATAATACACATACAGGCAAGTATATATTAAATATATATTTGCATTTTTATTACCTCATATTGCACTCTTTAAAAGGTTCTTCACAGCAATGCCATGGAAGAACCATTTTAGGTTCCACAAACAACCATTCAGTCAAAGTTTCTTTAAAGAACCATCTCTTTTACCTTTTTATAATCTCAAGAACCTTCTTTCGCCACATAGAACCTTTTGTGAAACAGAAAGGTTCTTCAGATGTTAAAGGTTCTTTATGGAACCATTTAGACAAAAAGGTTCTTCTATGGCATCGTGAAGCACCTTTATTTTTAAGAGTGTAATTCAGTATGAATAGTTATTGAAATGTGCTTTTTTGGGACAATTTAAGTGAATTACAAAAAATGCTGAAAATCTGGAATGAAGGAAGAGGCATAGAAACAATCTTGGATCATGAATATTAATTAAGTGAGAATGTTTGCACACTAATTTTCCTGAAAGAGAGAAGGATTAGCGCTGAAACGGCCATCTATTCAATCCACTGCCAAAGAAACAATCTGACTTGCAAGCAGGCTTCTGCTTGGTTTGTAAAGTAGTCATTAAAATGAAAAGCCAAGCAAAGCGAAATAGTTTCGAGGTCTAAGATTTTATGTTTTTGAAAGATGTCTCACAAAGGCTGCATGTGTTTGATCAAAAATACAGTAAAAACAGTTTAAAATGTAGCATTACTAACGTTTCTATTAATACACTGTAAAACGTAATTTATTCCTGTGATCAAAGCTGAATTTTCAATGTCACACAAAGCTTCAGAAATCATTCTAATATGCTGATTTGCTTTGATACTTTGATAAATCGAGTTATTTACCATGATAAATGCATTTACTGTAACTTTTGATCAATTCAATGCATCCTTGCTGAAAAGCATTGTCCAACCCAAAGTTGGGAAGCTGAAAATGTTAATGTAACAACCAACAAAAGTACAGATAAAATGCAGAGAAATATCAGACATTCATTCTTTGAAAAAAAATAAAAAATAGATATGGTCCCTCCAACAACCATCTGAAAAACACAGAGGCTTTCAAAAGAGAGACAAACACAAGAAAACAAAGCATCTGTAGAATAAATGACTGAGATGACAAAATGTTTTATTCCTCAAGGATGCAACGGCCATTAGCTGCAAAACTGGACAAAGAATCAGAAATCCACAAGCTGAGCTGAAGATCTTAAACGCAGGGCAAGCACGTTTTCATTTAATCATTGAAGGAGAGACATCGGCACGAAGCTAAACGCTGAAACAGATAATGGCTCTGTTCCAAGTCCTAATGAGCTGCTCCCTGTATACACTGTATTTTAAGACTTCATTATCGCACTCCTAACACGCCAAGTGTTTGTCAGAATCTATGGAATATTAACAGCAAATAAATGTAATATTGGGTTTGTCTTTTGTACTTTTGCACTTATTAGGTTATAGCGTTACTTTCTTGGCAACAAGGTAACTGTTAACTGCTAAAGAATAACTTAAGATATTTCTTTTCATTAAGGATGTTTCCTAAGAGGAGCAGCTCACTATGTTTTGGAATAGAGAAATTAGGATAAAACAATAGGCTAAAACTCTCAACCCATTAGTAAGGTCACTATGTACTTTTAATTGAAGTGGTATATTATGTGTGGGGTGCTATTACTTACTCAACATCAAAACATGGGTCAAGGAGCATCAAAACAATGTTGTTTAATCATTTATAATAATGTTATATAATACTTTATAATAATATCAATTCAGTATTATTTTTAGCATTATTTCTAGTACCACAGAAAAAATATCATTCGGTGTAACAGTTCATATGCCAAAAAATCTTGTCAGGCCTATTTAAAAACAAGAAACATCAGATGACAAGGCTGTTTAAGGAGCACTGTCCTTCAATTCACTAACAGAATAAGATTTAGTATAATCACTTTTTCATTACATTAATATATCTGTTACGCTGAATGATAATGCAACATTATTTCACCCATATTTTGACATTTTATTTGAAATGTATACATTCTACACATATATACATGTATATATAAATTTAACTTGACGCACGTCTCATCTTTGAGCCATATGCAGATGAGGTTTTAGAGGTTTTTGTATTATTATTTTAAAAAATCAACAACTTCAACATTATGTGCCATGGCAAATTCCAAGGTATTACATTTTTTATTAGTCTGCAAACAATTTACAGTAGATTAAACAAGATAAAAATGCAATTATTATTGTTTGGTATCATGCGCTGTAATTCAGAATATGAGTAAGATGACTTACTGTATGGCACACATTCATACTGGACCTCAAGGTACTTGTACGTCCCAGGACATGGATCTGGAAAGACATCCGAGCCAGTGATCACAACACACTGTGTCCGATTGTTACACCTGAAACACCAAACAAAATTGAAAGAATTAACTAACAAACCAAACGCTGATTAATACAAGATGTTCACCAAGCTGATACAATGCTCCACAACAAGCACCATAGTCTCCACTTAAAGCGATAGTTCACCCAAAATTGAAAATTTGCTGTAGGGGTGCTCCGATTGATCGGCGGTAATCGCTTTGGGATGTTTGATTGGCGGTCTCTAAAGGCCGATCTCATAAACCGATCTAAAGCTTGCAGAATTAAAGTGACAGCGCATTGCTTGCGGTAAATATGAACAAGGATTGACACGAAAATGTCATTATTACACCATAAATGCATACAATTAAATTCTTGTGTTCATATGGGTTTTTGGCTAGATTTAAAGGAAAAGAGCATTTATAGATAAACAAGGCAATAATAGATGGCACGCGTGGAGGTAGGAAAACAAAGTTCTTTATTAACAACAGGATTGCTTGTAATAAAGATTTAAATGCAAAAGGCAGTAGAACTGACTGTTTCTGTCAATAGTCATTTTTTATTTAGGATGTTTGTGATAACATAAGCAGTTTAAATGTTTTGCCACTTGCTTGAGCATATATAAATCTAGAACATATGTGACCCTGGACCACAAAACCAGTCATAAGGTTAAATTTTACAAAACTGAGATGTATAGATCATATGAAAGCTCAATAAATAAGCTTTATATTGATGTATGGTTTGTTAGGATAGGACAATATTTGGCCGAGTTACATCTATTTGAAATCTGGAATCTGAGGGTGCAAAAAAATCAAAATACTGAGAAAATCACCTTTAAAGTTGTCCAAATTAAGTTCTTAACAATGCATATTACTAATCAAAAATTACATTTTGATAGGTTTATAGTAGGAATTTTACAAAAAATCTTCATGGAACATGATCTTTACTTAATTTCCTAATGATTTTTGGCATAAAAGAAAAATCTATAATTTTGACCCATACAATGTATTTTTGGCTATTGCTACAAATATACCCCAGCGACTTAAGACTGGTTTTGTGGTCCAGGGTCACATATAAATATTAATATATAAATCTAGAAGTAAATAATGTGTTGCATATGTTTATTGTGTTTAAACTCACCTATGAAAAATTACTGTACTGTGTAAAAAAGTAATCACAATGCTGAAAAAGCATTTTCAATTACAATGTTTGGATTTGAAATCAAAATAAAAGATAAACGTGTTTGTGGAAATCAAGCTTGTGCTGCGTGTAAGCTATTGTGCAATAATTGCACGATTCTAAAAAAAATGCATGATTAAACATTTAGGTGAGAAATATATATTCTTGAAAAATGTCTAAAAAAAATCCACCTCCCAACTTAAAAAATGGATTAAATGCTTAAAAATCCTGATTAGAGTTTCACTATAAATAATTTAAAAAGTTCTTTAAAAAGATTGGTATCGGTGACCGGATCAGCAGATACTGCTTTCTGTGATTGGAAATCGGTGATCGGCCTCAAAAATCCAGATCGGAGCACCCCTAATTTGTTGTTTATTTACTCGTTTTCTGGATTACAGGTAATAAAGCTATAAATAATATTCTGTTTCTTGCACAGACTGGTTGTTTCGTTTCATAGGACTTCAATATATCATCAGGAGCCATGAGTATTCATTCTGTGTTGCCTGATATGCTTTTTTTTTACTCTCAAAATCACAGCAGCCATTGACTTCATAGTTGCCATTGCCAAGGACCACAGTTTCAGCTAAAAAACATTCTTAACTGTTCTACTAAAAAAAAAGAGGGACCTACATCTACATCTTGGATGGCCTGGGGGTGACTAAGCTAACAGCACATTTTCATTTTTGGGCGAACTATCCCTTTAAGTCTACTTTATGGTGAAATTTATTGGTGAAATGTATTGGAAAAATAAAAACAAAGATTATTTAAACTGATATAATATCTAGTGACAGCCCTAGTTAGTTCATCTAGACATAGTCACCACTAGTAAGCTACTAAATATATTGTAGAAACCTACATTTTCTGTACAGCTGCTTTGCAATGATTTGCATAGTGAAAAGCGCTATACAAATCAACTTGAATTGAATTAAATGATGGATTAAGTTTAATACTCTGGAATGCTGGTACAGAAAATTACTCTTACAACATAATTAAATAAAAAAAAAAGATCTGATATCACTTGCTATTAGCTGTTCTGCAATTACTGGCCAATATTAAATATAAAAAGTCCAATATTGACTGACTACAATTCGCCACCACTTCATGCTTCTCTAATAAGCAGAGAAATTAATAATCAAATAAAGTTTGATGAGATTCCCCCCAAAATCAAACAAAACCAACCTGATCTTATGAGACACCTATTTCATATAAATAGGCACAATGTGATTTGTGTTGAACTTTCTAAATTAATTGTTCAAAAAGTTATGAATTGCATACAATTTCAATTTGCCACATTGTGTTCAACACGGTTTTGACTTGACATTAGTACCTCACCAGACCTTTTCCCACACTTTTCTAGATTAGTTATGCGTCCGTTATGAATTTTGCTTCTGCATGAAGACATCTTGTATCATTTTTATTAATTGCACTTTCCTTGCATCATGTTATGCATGCGCTGTGTTAATACATGCTTGCACATCCTCGTGTTAACCACAAGACAGTTTGGCTTTAGGCTAAGCAGGAAAAAATATATAAATTAATTAAGAACAAAAAATTCATTAATTCTAACTCAGGGCCAACTACAATTTTTTTTTCTGTCAGTGAGTATAAAACAGAAAAGAAAAAATAGTGCAGAAAACCCTAAAGGACTTTCAAATCCTCCAGCGCTGAACATAAATACAACCTGAGAAGTTCCTCTGTGGAGTCATTCATAAGTAATGGTAAATGATGACTGAATTTTCAATTTTGGCTGAACTAATGCCATGTTGTTTTCTGCTAGTTAACCCTGACGACTGAATGAGCGGCATTGCCAGTTAAACCCCTGAACGCTGAGAAATGGATAGTAGTTCCAGTTTTGGGGCTTTTCGTATGGTGTTTAACCTTGGGTTATTGTCTCTTTAAACCCTGATAGCTCCAGAGCAGGGTTAGCCCCAGGGTTGCCAAGGCTGCGGTTTTCCCGTGGAATTGGGCTACTTTTAAACTGTTGTTGCTGGCTGTATCTTTTCCCCCTGTAGGTTAAAAGTTTGACATATTGCACAAACTGTATTTGACTAAAATGCTTTTATTAATATATTTTACTCGTTTTATATTCTACCAATGCTAAAAGCCGTTCTGGATCATGAGTTTTGTGGGGAGGGCCACTGGTAGAGACATCTTTACTTCTGTATGAATACAAACTGTTTTGTAATGATTACAACAAGGCTATACAGTGATTTACAAGTTAGAACCAGATAAAAAAAGTTAAAGACAAACTTTAAGTTGGCTTGAGAAAGCCAGACCAGAAAGTTTAAAAGATTTAAGTTTGAAATAGTTTGAAGTTTAAAGTAGTTTTAAAAGCTTAAAGTTGATAGATAGTTAGCACGTTTCTATCATGATTAGTATGTTGTTAGCATGATTAACAAGTTTCTAGCATGATTAGCATGTCACTAGCATGTTGCATGTTGTTTTTGGTCACACAGATAAGACTTGGGCATAATTCGAAACCACAAAGCGTTTACCTTTATTTTTGCATGCTCACAGTAAAAACAGTACATTTGTGCTTCTGTAAAATAAAGCAAACAAACAGGATGCACGTTCTATCATCTTGGTTCTTGGTTTCTTTGAACTTGAAATCTGTTAATTATTTAAGTCAGAAATATTTCGCATATTTATACCTTTCATATATAGACCTTTTTCCTGAGTAAACGATGAGTGCCGCCATTACGAATTCTAACGTCAGATTGAATGCTTTTCAGTTCCGGTCTCCATAGGAACCCATTCAAATAGCGTCCATGTGTTTTTAATGTAGCTAACGTCCGCAGCTTCGTGTCATCAAATGACGGTCATTTCGACATTGCAAAGTGATGGCGCTATGGCGCATTGTGCTATATGTGACCCTGGACCACAAAACCAGTCTTAAGTCGCTGGGGTATGTTTGTAGCAATAGCCAAAAATACATTGCATGGGTCAAAATTATTGATTTTTCTTTCATGCCAAAAATCATTAGGAAATTAAGTAAAGATCATGTTCCATGAAGATTTTTTGTAAAATTCCTACTATAAATGTATCAAAATGTAATTTTTGATTAGTAATATGCATTGTTAAGAACCTAATTTGGACAACTTTAAAGGTGATTTTCTCAGGATTTTGATTTTTTTTGCATCCTCAGATTTCTGATTTCAAATAGTTGTATCTCAGCCAAATATTGTCCTATCCTAACAAACCATACATCAATAGAAAGCTTATTTACTGAGCTTTCATATTATATATACATCTCAGTTTTGTAAAATATAACCTTATGACTGGTTTTGTGGTCCAGGGTCACATATAAACATTTTAATATGTTTAACATTAGAATATACGGAATATGTGCTAATTTGACTACAAACAATGGAGAGCGGAAATGCAAAGCATTCTTTCAGTTAAGAGTCGGACTTACTTCCACGTTCAGGAAAAACGTCTATAGACTATGGTTGCATTTAATTTTTATGACAACAAATTTTATTTTTAATGTAACTTAAATATACATTTTTCATCATCCTGGTGACCTATTTTTGACCAAGGGTTTGAAAACCTGTGCCCTAGGCTGCAGTCCATGCAGAAACTTGTAAATGATGCTCTTATAGTTGTTGCATCACCATTTAGTGACGTCAGTAGCTGCGTTTCCATTACCCTTTAAATTGCGCAAATTGAAACTGTGAGTTGAAAATACACCTAATGGAAACGCAAAAACTCCCATATATTGCAAAAAAGTTTTTACACTTACATGAGGTGGTTTTTCAGGCAATTCAAAAAAGGAATATTTCGCAAAACAGCAATGGAAAAGTTTTTTTTTTTTTTTCGCATTTACAGATCCATTCGATTAAATATAGCCAAAATCCCACAAAAATCCGTTGCCATTATCGCGAGAGGAAAAAAAAAAAGTTTCATTCGCATAACATCGGTTAATGGTAGGGTCATAAATACGCATTTATAAAACAGCGCCAAAGATTTGCGTAGATCTGTAATGGAAACGCAGCTACTGAATGTTCTGGGTAAACTGAAATTGTATTGTCAGTGTCGGTCACAACGCCTTTTGCCTGCTGTTTTGAATACGGCAATTATTCATTTACAAATTAAAGAGATAGTTCACCCAAAAATGAAAATGTGATGTTTATCTGCTTACCCCCAGGGCATCCAAGATGTAGGTGACTTTGTTTGTTCAGTAGAACACAAAGATTTTTAACTCAAACCGGTGCAGTCTGCCAGCCTTATAATTAGAGTGGATGGGCACCAGACCTTTAAAAGTAAACAAAAACATGCACAGACAAATCCAAATTACACCCTGCGACTCGTGACGATACATTGATGTCCTAAGACACAAAACGATCGTTTTTTGCGAGAAACTGAACAGTATTCATATCATTTACCACCTTTGATACACAGCCACGTCCATCTGTCCTGAGCACAAGCTTTTCATCCGGTTCATTACACGTACACGCGCTCTGGCATAGTATACGTAAACGCCGGAAGGGGAAATCTGTGAAAAGTCCCGGATGAGTTTGCGCAAGCAAACATAATCTCTTAGCTTTAAATTGGTTTAAACAATCAGGATAAGCGCAAGTAATTACCATTTTGAATAGCCGCTATACCCACAATCTCTGTGCACTGTGTAAACAATGAGTGTTGTATACATGCGACAGATCGCTTCCGGCGTTTGCGTATTCTACGCCAGAGCACATTCACATGTCTCGAGCCGGATGATGAGCTCGTGCTCAGGACAGATTGACGTGGCTGTGTATCAAAGGTAAAAAATGATATAAATACTGTTCAGTTTCTCGCAAAAACCGATCATTTCGTGTCTTAGGGCATCAATGTATCGTCACGAGTCGCAGGGTGTAATTTGGATTTGTCTGTGCATGTTTTTGTTTACTTTTAAAGGTCTGGTGCCCATCCACTTCAATTATTTGGCTGGCAGACTGCACCAGTTTTCATTAAAAATCTTCGTTTGTGTTCTGCTGAGGAAACAAAGTCACCTACATCTTGGATTCCCTGGAGGTAAGCAGATAAACATCATATTTTCATTTTTGGGTGAACTATCCCTTTAAGCACTGGTAGAAGCATTTTCTTTAAAGCTGCCTAGAAATGACACGTATTGTAAAATATACTATACAAATAAATGTGACATGAATGCATTATCAAAGGAGCCCTAATATCTGGTTTTCTTTAGATATACACAATCACAAAACCCAGCAAGCAGTCACCAATCTGTGTGAGTTCACGCATTTAGTCAGATGAGAACCTCTTCAGAGAGCCACTAATATAAAAAGACGATATTGACTCAGGGCTGCAGGTATATTGCCAGGCTCTGCCATTTCAAGTAAATGGCCAGCTCGTGCAAAAGCAGAAATTAAACGTCAAATTTAGGCCGTCCTGAAAGCAAAAGCATATGTTTCATTGTGGGGAAGGTCTTGAGTATTTCCTCAAACTCCAAACTAACATTGACAGAATGGAATACGTCAAACCCTAACGAGGTTTGGACAAATTAAAGTGGACTAACACAGGTGGCGTTTATTTATAAAAGATTTTTTTTTTCATTCTCTGGAAGAATTTGAACTTGAGTTTTCACTAAAAAGAACAACCACACAATATCTGCCGAGCAAAATTCAGCATCTACAAGCGAATAGGAAACGAGGAAATAGCATCCACATTTGGACTACGGGCAATGCTTGGCAAGCGGTCCTTTACCTTTGAGATACGATTTTATAGGCATCCGGGAGGTAGCAATTAATGTTTTCCATCTGGAACGGGTCGGCGTCGCATATCTTGTCGTCTGTGCGACCGTAGTTGGCCGTTTCGATCATGATGACATCACTCCCCGGGCAGCGCAGATCAATGGGGTAACCCTCGCAGGACAGCTCTCTCCGCACCAGACCGAACGGCAGAGCTGCACGACTGAAGGCTAAAAGAAAGAAAGGAAGATCAGAGATTAGACAGGAAAAACCCAAAACAATGCATCCTTGTGAAAGACTTTGAGTGCAACCTTTTTGAAAACGGTCTCTGTGATATTTAAATAGGCCAATCCTGCTTTCGGTTTTATTAATGCATTTTGATTTAAAATTACACAATAAGTAAATTTACTTTGTTTTCATTTTGCACGTTTTTGCATGCGGAAGTAGGCGATTAAGTAAAATCTACACCCTTTTTTTGTCTAAACGGTTGCATAAAAAACCTTTAACATCTGAAGAACCTTTCTGTTTCACAAAAGGCTCTTTGTATCGAAAGAAGGTTCTTCAGATTATAAAAAGGTAAGAACCTTTGACTGAATGGTTCTTTGGGGAACCAAAAATGGTTCTTCTATGGCAGAACCTTTCAAACCACCTTTACTTTTAAGAGTGTACGCAAGTAAAATTAGCATAGGAAGTAAGTAAATTTAACATGTACACTTAAGAGTTTGAGTAATTTCTACTTAATTATTTTGAGTTCACCCTGCAGTCCTCAAGTACAATTCACTCCCATGCTTTGTAAGTTTTACTCAAACATCATAGCACTGAAATACATGCCATTAAAGCATGTTGTTCACTTGCAAACATATGCAAGCAAGTCGACAGCTCTTTATTGTTTTTAAGGTTATATGTTGACTCAATGTAGTTACTAACCAAATGAACACAGAGCTCTCAATACTTGGCACAAGAAACACAATGACGGTAACAATCAGTGAATAGTTTTTGAGTATGAATGGGTCATTTTGAGTAGAAAATCAACTCTAGATGTTACAAAACAGCAAGTTACTTGACCTAACAACAAAAGCAAACATAAAAGTGTAAATACATCTCGAAAACAGCAAAAAATGTAACCTAAATGTAAATGTAACAACAGGATCATTTACTTTCTTTGTAAAAATAACAATTTCAAGTTGAATATACTAACAAGTTCAAGTTCATTCTACAAGCTAAAATTCAGTACTACTGTAATATTGATTTTAAAACTATGAAAAGGCCTATTTTTACCTATGCAATGAGTAAAACTCATTCATTTAACCATAGAAGCATTATGTTTAGTACTAGAAAATTACTAGGCAGCTACAAGATATTTATCAGCTGTAATATAAATAACAAACGGCTTCCATTTTAACTGCAAGCCCAGATATTTTGATATCTGCTCCGCCAGACATTACTTTACTTGCATGAAGTAATAACTCGGTTTGGTGTCATTTCTAAAATTACAGACTGCACTTTTAGCGCGCATTATGTCTACCGCTGCCGCTGTAATGTCATAACATTATTCTTAAATTGCATCAGCCTGATTCCCTGAGACCTGTATGGACTAGATGGGTCAGCATATTTCTTTTTGGTCCTGCAAATTCACAATTTACCATATAAACATGTCAACAAAAATAGAATCGGTTTGTCCTGATATCTGCTATTAATGCATGTCGCCAGACAAATAACCAAGACTTGTGCATTTACCTCATATTAAACTAGCTTTGTTTTGCATCCTCGCAAAGCCATCATACTATTAGATATGAAAAATAAAGACTCGCGTGCCGTGCAGAGGCTATGGTTATGACCATATGGCTGGTAATATTTCCTTAAGATGCAGGGAATGTTGTGAGGTGTGGGAGGACAAAGTAGATGATATTAATGATCAAAATATAAAGAGGCGTTTTCTGTTTCCGTGCCATATTTGAGATATTAATGTAATGCTGCACAATGAGCTTTCCAGACCACATGCTTTCAAAATGCAAGCAGAGATAGAAGTGCAATACTAAATGTTGGTGATGTTAAAGGGTTTGATATAGAGACACCAAATTTGCTGTGCTTTAAATTGGGACTGTGCTCTAAATGTGTGCCAAAGTTCATTACTTGTTAGGATACACTCTGCTTTAAAAGGTTCTGCCATAGAAGAACCATTTTCGGTTCCACAAAGAACCATTCAATCAAAGGTACTTTAAAGAACCATCTCTTTCTTACCTTTTTATAATCTGAAGAACCTTCTTGTGAAACAGAAAGGTTCTTCAGATGGGAAAAGTTCTTCATGGAACGATTTAGACAGAAATGGTTCTTCTATGGCATCGTGAAGCACCTTTATTTTTAAGAGTGTAGGATTCAAATGGCTGTTATAGACTCCTACTTGTGAGAAAAAAAGTGAACAAACTCTATGTGCCTACACATCTTCAGTGCAAGCAAAAATTATGGGGCTAGCCAGTAATAGAACGCCCAAAAAAGATAAATGAATAAAAACACATTTCCATTACTTTTTATTTCATTTTTTAAAACATAAAATACTGAAATAACTCTTACCTTGCGATAACACTCTGTATTTTTATCATTTTCAAATCCCAATGACAAATTTCTGTTCTTGTTTTTAGCATAAACTCACTTAATTTTGTTCCATTTCTCAAAAAACAAGACTTTGCATCTTCATTTTATTTCTTATGTAAATGCGTCTTGATTTTAAGCCACCAAGAGAAAACAAATACTGAGAAAAGCTCTTTATACACTACCAGTGAATAGTAAGATTGTTCATGCTTTTTAAAGAAGTCTTTTCTGCTCACCAAGTCTGCATTTATTTAATCCAATATACAGCAAAATAAACATATTTTTACTATTTAAAATAACTGCTTTCTACTTGAATACATTTTAAAATGCAATTTATTTCTGTGAACAGAACAGCTACATTTCCAGCATCAATACTCCAGTCTTCAGTGTCACATGATCTTTCAGAAGTCATTCTAATATGTGATTTGCTGTTCAAGAAACATTAACATTATCAATTTTTAAAACAATTGAGTTCATTTTTTTAGGATTCTTTGATGAATAGAAAGATCCATGAATACTGCTTATATATCACCAGTGCAAGCAACAATATTGGGTTAAGCACTAATAAAAAATTTCATTTTTAAAAACATTAAAATGCTGAAATAACTTTTACTGCGCCTTGTGATCACACTGCAAAAATGCTGTTCTTCATCTGTATTTTCAAACCCCATTGACAAATTTTTGTTCTTGCTTTAAGCATAAACTTACTTAATTTTGTTCCATTTTTTAGAAAACAAGACTTTTTAATCTTCATTTTACTTGAGTTTACTTGAGCACTGTAATACTGAGAAAAAGATCTATATACTCTACCAGTGGACTGGACAGTAAGATTTTAATGTTTTTTTTTTTAAAGAGGTTTCTTCTGCTTAACAAGCCTGCATTTATTTGATTCAAAATACAGCAAAAGCAGTAACATTGTGAAATATTTTTACTATTTAACATAATTGCTTTTTACTTGAATATTTTTTTAAATATAATTTATTCCTGAAATCAAAGGTGAATTTTCAGCATCATTACTTCAGTCTTCAGCATCACATGATCTTTCAGAAATAATTTGAATATTTGATTTGCTATTATCAATATTTAAAAAAAAAAAAAAACTGAGTAATTTTTTTTTTTTTTTTTTGATGAATAGAAAGATCCACAAAAAAAGTGGTTGTGCATAACTGGTTAGGATATGATTCAATGAGCTGTCATAGACACCTACTTGTGAAAAGTTCCACAAACATGTGCTTTCACATCTCCGGTGCAAGCAACAATTATGGGGTTAAGCACTAATGGGACGCCCAAAAAAGTTAAATGAATAAAAATGCAGGAAAAGCACATCCCAAACTTTGAAAAATTAACAGTTTTAGGAACATGTGGACATTTGAAGATTGCGTTTAGACAATTATTCAGACGTTCTAAACATTTTTCTCCATTTTTATGACTCCTTGGCCACAAAACTGATATGGTATTGTCAAAGCAAAGTTGAAACTCTAAACATTGTGCATGCTCTGTTAAATAGGATTGTTTCATCTTTTTGTATATTTCTGCTTAATACAAATAATGCATTTTATTTATTTTCTGCACTGAGGTGTTTCATGATTTGTAGGTTATTACCCAGCTATCTGAGCTTCCAGAACACTTCAGTGTCAAATGTTTCCAGTAAATGAAAATGGGAAACATGAACAACCCATCTATAATGATTCTACGGCTGTTCTAAGCCACCAACAAGAGAAAATAAATAACGGCCTGACATTGCGAGGCCACAGACGCGTGACAAAGTGACAGAAAAAAAACAAACCTGCCAAAATGGAAATGCATATCACTTGAGTAGGAAGCCCTGATGAATACAGAGCAAACAGATTCCCTTAGTAAATTAGTATTACGCTTAGTATTACACTACCTTGTGGTCACTTACTCAGCCTAATATAGACACACTGTGCATATTTCTTATCAGCCATTTACAAAGTAAGATGTTTAGCTGCTGAGAGTTTTTTTTTTTTTTTGGATGTGTCTAATTGATATCAGTTGCACCACATATGAGACCCTGGACCACAAAACTAGTCATAAAATTGAGATTTATAAATCATCATAAACATCATAAATAATAAAAATAAAGAAGCTTTTCATTGATGTATAGTTTGTTAGGTTGGACGATATTTGGCTGAGATGCAGCTATTTGAAAATCTGGAATCTGAGGGTGCAAAAAAATAAAAAATATTGAGAAAATCGCCTTTTAAAGTTGTCCAAATGCAAGTTTTGGTATATTTACGGTAGATAATTTGCAAAATATCTTCATGGAACATGCTCTTTATTTAGTATCCTAATGAGTTTTGGCACAAAAGAAAAATGTATAATTTTTGCAATGTATTTTGGGCTACTGCTACAAATATACCAGTGCTACTCAAGACATATTTCATATAATAAATTTTAACTTATGCTTTTGATGGGTTTTATTTAGAATCTGAAATCACGCAACAACCAAATATGTGACCCTGGACCACAAAACCAGTCATAAGGTTAAATTTTACAAAACTGAGATGTATACATCATAAGAAAGCTTTCTATTGATGTATGGTTTGTTAGGATAGGACAATATTTGGCCGAGATACATCTATTTGAAAATCTGGAATCTGAGGGTGCAAAAAAATCAGAATACTGAGAAAATCACCTTTAAAGTTGTTCAAATTAAGTTCTTAACAATGCATATTACTAATCAAAAATTACGTTTTGATATATTTATAGTAGGAATTTTACAAAAAATCTTCATGGAACACAATCTTTACTTAATTTCCTAATGATTTTTGGCATAAAAGAAAAATCAATAATTTTGACCCATGCGATGTGTTTTTGGCTATTGCTGCAAATATACCCCAGCGACTTAAGACTTAAGAAGGTCACATATGTTATTGGAAAATATTTGCAATTTTGCAGACCTTTTATTTCATGAAGGTCTCTAGATAATGCATGTCTGCTTCATGTGCATAACGCATCCTCTACCATAGCTGAATTACATCACAGCACATGTAAAGTGTCAAATGTTTGTCAATATGCATTCATCCCAACACACGCTTTGCTTTTATTCTTCATATGTAAAGCAAACCTTGAGCTCCCACCAGAAACACAAAAAAGTTCATTTAAACATAAGCACTTAAAGCTTTCACTAAATGTCTTTGCTCAAGTATTTGAGTGGAAATTAACAAAGAACATAAATCCTTGCAGTATGAAGTGTATTATTATTTATTTGATCGTGAGAGGTAGACAGGAGGGTGGATGCGTGGCTCTTTGCTCTCACAGACTGAGACTCTGAGGACTGAACGTGCTGCTCCGGATCCACTCCGGGTTTTACATTTCGCACTCACATCCCATCCACATTCAGCAGACAGAGAGTTAGTGGAGCCACAATACTTAACACTGCACAAACAGTGTAGAAATATAGCTTTTTAAAGTTTTTAGCAGTTTAATCTACACTTTGCACTATTAGTTAATAGTCAGTATTTAATATATTGTGCAGCCCTAATTTAGAGTTTCACAAATTATGGAAAAAAGTCAAAAGGAACACAACAACACGGTCTCTAAATGTAAACATCTTGTATTTGCAATGCATTATTGCAACACAACTTTCAACAGATTTACAATAAAATAAAACACTGAAATAACTTTTACTGTAGTTCATGATCAGACTGAGAAAACATCTGTATTTTAGTCATTCAAACCACACTGGCAAAGTGGCAAACATTCGTTTTTTTTTTTTTTTTTTTTTTGTTTTTTATGTATAAACTCACTTAGTTTTGGTCCATTTCTCAGAAGACAAGACTCTGTATCTTCATTTTACTTCTCATATGAATGCATCTTAATGATATGTATCTTACTCTGGAAGAAAATACTGAGAAATCAACTATATGCTGTTCAAATTTGATTCATAGGTCATTTGTATGACTGTTTTGTAATGGCTTAATTGGCACTTGCCCTAAAGTTATATATACTAAGCCGCTCAAAAGTTTGGGATCAGTAAGATTTTTAAAGCTTTTTAAAGGACTTTTCTGCTTATCAAGGCTGTTTATTTTATTAAATATACAGAAAAAAAAACTAAAATTGTGAAATGTTAATGCAATTTAAAATAGTGGTTTTCTAATTTAATATACTTTAAAATGAAATGCTGAAATTTCAGCATCATTACTGCAGTCTTCGGTGTCACGTGATCCTTTAGAAATTATTCTAATATGCTGATTTATTATCAATGTTGCTTAATTTTGTTTTGGAACCTGTGATACTTTTTTTTTTTTTTTAAATAAATAAAATTTCACTAAAATCTCATTTTAAAATATAAAACAAAACGAGATTTGGGACTCAACTTGTTTAGATTTATGGTTTTGATTTTCAGAGTAAATCATGTTTTGGAAAATATATATTTCATATAAGATTAAAAAAAAATCGCATTTTTTATAACAATTAACTTATGTTTTTTTTTAACCTTTTTTATACTTCAGCAATTCAAGATTTAAGACAGTTTAGGTTGGAAATTGTTTTTTATGCTTAAAAAGTTATTAAGAGGTAATAAATGGATCATAACTGCTGTATAAATGTATTAACAGTATTAAAAAAGTAAATTTATGAATGAATTAAACACATTAAATGAATAATAAACTTTTGTAACAATGAACACCTCTTTCAAAGTTTAGGGTCGGTAATTTTTTCTTTCTCTCTTTGAAAGAAATTAATACTTTCATTCAACAAGTATGTGCTAAATGGTTCAAAAGTGATAGTAAAGACTTATATTGTTAGAAAAGATTTCTATTTTGAAAAAACACTGTTCTTTTTTATTCATCAAAGAATCCTGAAAAAAGGTATGACAGGTTTCAAAATTATATTAAACAGCACAACTTTTCCCAACATTAATAATATCAGCAGCATATTAGAATAAATGGAAGACTGAAGACTGGAGTAATGATGCTGAAAAATTCAGCTTTGCATCTCAGAAATAAATTATATTTTAAAGTACTGTATATTAAAATAAAAAGCAGTTATTTTGATTTGCAAAATTTTATAATATTACTTTTTCTGCATTTTTGATCAACTAAAAGGAACTTTGATTAAAAACACATAAAAAAAATCTTACTGATCCCAAACATTTGAGTGGCAGGGTATATCTCAAAATGTTGTGTTATTATCAAACTGCTGCAAGGTTTTAGCACCCAAACTCAGTGTGCATCCTCAGAACATCCTGCTGTCCATGTGTGTCAAACAAACAGCATCTCTCTGACTTTTGACGAAAGCGAGTGAGATGCTACAGCATCAGCAAACTCTATGATCACAGCAACATTTCATGTCATGATCTCCAGCTGCCAGTTGTGTTTTGTGCTCTCTGTTCCCCGGTTAGCCTCTCTCAGACTGCTGCTTTCTTGAAGGGGAAAAACATGACGCTCTCTCATAATAGCATGCACTCAGGGCTCAGTCATGCTCTACCAAACTCACTCAGCAGCTCAGCACTAATTACCCTCTACAGTCACCGCACTGCATCTCAAATCAGCTGGATGCTGACTTTTTATTCTACTTATTTAAGCATTATTAGAATGATGTTACACGTTGACTGGAACTATTACTGGTAAAACAGATCATTTAAACAGTTAAGTTGCAAGGCTTTCCAATATAATCAGGGTGCAGTGAAAATCATTGATGGCATTTTACAATAAGTTTTCATTACTGTTAGTTGATGCATCATGGAACACTAAACTAATAACTAAAATTGTCCAATACATTTTATGCTACAGTATTTATTAACCGTTGTTAATGTTATGTAATATAAACTGTTGTTAGTATAGATAGTAAATGTTAAATGTCAAAACTTTAAGAGCAATCATTTTTTAAAGTATTTTTCATTGTTAGTTCTTGTTAACTAATGCAAGGGAACATTATTGTAAAAATGTCTTTTTTTCCCCATTTTTTTTACTAAAAGGGATCAATTAAATATTAATAAAAAAAGATTAATTAATTGAATTCATAAAACGTCAGCACTTTACACAGTGCTGTTGATTTAATAAAAAAAAAATAAAGTTTTTCTAAATAAACAAATGTGCTATAACAAAAAAAACGGTGGTAATTAAATAAAAGCATAAATTATACCAATTTAATTACTCTTAAATGTAAATGTCAACAATTTTATTTTTTTGGCAAACATATAAAATGCTGCACAACAGAGATTTACCATTAACATTTAAACATGGAAAAAACAAGTGATACTCTGTAAAATTCCTTTAAAAATTATTTTTGATATTACTTTGAAGTTTTTGAATTAAATTTTTCATGCTTTTTAAAGAAGTCTCTTCTGCTGACCAAGCCTGCATTTATTTGATCTAAAGTACAGCAAAAACAGTAAAATTCTGAAATGTTTACTACTTAAAACAACTGTTTTATATTTGAATATATTTTTATATTGTATTTATTCCTGTGATTTCAAAGGTGAAATTTTTGCATCATTACTCCAGTCACACGATCCTTCAGAAATCATTCTAATATTTTGATTTGCTGCTTTTTTTTTATAAGTGTTTATTATTATTATTATAATGTGAAACACAGGAGAGTACATTTTTTTTCAGGTTTCTTTGATGAATAGAATGATCTTTTGTAACACTATGAATGTCTTTATCATCACTTTATCAATTTAAAGCATCCTTGCTAATTAAAAGTATTATTTTTTATAATTTCTTACCTTCAAAAAAATAGATATAAATATTAATATATATATATATATATACACACTGACTCCAAGCTTTTGAATGGTAGTGTATAATGTCACCAAAGTGTTTTATTTCAGATAAATGCTGATCTTTGGTTTTCTATGCACAGCATCCTAAAAAAAAGTACTCACTTGTTTTAAATATTGTAAATAATTATTAAAAATGCTTCTTGAACAGCAAATCAGAATATCAGAATGATTTCTGAAGGATCATGTGACACTGAAGACTGGAGTAACGATGCTGAAAATTCAGCTTTGATCACAGAAATAAATTAGATTTTAAACTATATTCAAATAGAAAATTTGAATAGTAAAATATTTACTGTTTGTTGTACTTTGGATCCAATAAATCTAGGCATGTAAAAAAAAAATTTTTGACTGGTAGTGTATATGTTCACTAATGCTGAAAATCCAACTAAACATTGCTTTAGGAAAAACTAACGAAGAAAAATGAAACAAAAGCACGCACATCAGTCTCAAATGGGTGCTCGACTAAAAAACAAGTACAAAATAAAGTGTAAAGTCAGCAACACCAAAGCTCCAAAAATATCAAAAATATTTATTTTTAAAACAACTTTCGCACAGCGTATGTAACGTTTCGAGCACGCAAGCTCTTCATCAGACAAATTGAATACTGATGTGCCACTCTTTATATCTGCAGGTGATCAAAATCAACAACATACAATAAATCTACACCCAAAAATATGTAAAACTATGCAAAATACAACAATATTGTTATTAATGTAAACTTCAAAAAACACTTTTCTTGATTTTGTACCTGCAAGTATACAAATTAATTAAATGAAATTAAAGAGGACTAAATGAAGATTTTGATATTCGTCCATTTCTTTAAATTATTATTATGTCTATACATATGGGTGTGTTTCTCTTAATGCATATAATATATCAAAGGTTTTGGTGTGACTAATTTAATTTCATTTAATTAATCTGAATACTTTGTTGTATTTTGCATAGTTTTACATATTTTTGGATGTAGATTTATTGTAGTTGTTGATGTATTGGTCAGTAACCTGGTGTTTGGTCATGTGATTTTGATCACCTGGAGATATAAAGAGTGGCACATCAGTATTCAATTTGTCTGATGAAGAGCCTGCGTGCTCGAAACGTTACATACGCTATGCGAAAGTTGTTTTAAAAATATATTTTTTTATATTTTCTATGCACAGCATCCTAAAAAAAGTACTCACTTGTTTTAAATATTGTAAATAATTATTAAAAATGCTTCTTGAGCAGCAAATCAGAATATCAGAATGATTTCTGAAGGATCATGTGACGCTGAAGACTGGAGTAACGATGCTGAAAATTCAGCTTTGGTCACAGAAATAAATTAGATTTTAAACTATATTCAAATAGAAAATTTGAATAGTAAAATATTTACTGTTTGTTGTACTTTGGATCCAATAAATCTAGGCATGTAAAAAAAAAAATTAATGTTCAAAAACTTTTGACTGGTAGTGTATTTGTTCAAAGATATAAAGAGTGGCACATCAGTATTCAATTTGTCTGATGAAGAGCCTGCGTGCTCGAAACGTTACTGTACATACGCTATGCGAAAGTTGTTTTAAAAATATATTTTTTGATATTTTCTATGCACAGCATCCTAAAAAAGTACTCACTTGTTTTAAATATTGTAAATAATTATTAAAAATGCTTCTTGAAGAGCAAATCAGAATATTAGAATGATTTCTGAAGGATCATGTGACGCTGAAGACTGGAGTAACGATGCTGAAAATTCAGCTTTGGTCACAGAAATAAATTAGATTTTAAACTATATTCAAATAGAAAATTTGAATAGTAAAATATTTACTGTTTGTTGTACTTTGGATCCAATAAATCTAGGCATGTAAAAAAAAAAATTAATGTTCAAAAACTTTTGACTGGTAGTGTATTTGTTCAAAGATATAAAGAGCGGCACATCAGTATTCAATTTGTCTGATGAAGAGCCTGCGTGCTCGAAACGTTACATACGCTATGCAAAAGATGTTTTAAAAATAAATATTTTTGGAGCTTTGGTGTTGCCGACGTTACACTTTATTTTGTACTTAGGAAAAACTAATAAATGCCCAACTGTAAATATGATAAAAAAATTTTAACTACAAGACAATTTCGCATGAGGCAATTAAGCTGGCAGTTTCAAGAAAAAGAGTTGATTTTAGTGTAAGATTTATGCATTCACAGCTGTGAAGTAAGGCATAAGTAAGGCATTTATAGGCTGGTTGACTTATGAGTGTAAATTTTGTGCTGGTCTCAAAACACTGAGCTCAGACTCAAGTCTCAAGCCTCAGGGTTTGTTTCGCAAAACGACCAGCCAATTGTTCAATATCCCTGACTAATGTGATGCATTTCTGAGTGAAACGACATACTTACTGGAAAATGATGCGGGCCAGACTTCATTGTGTCTTTTGTAATTTGGCCGTGGGCCCACATGTGTCATTTCACTGGCAGAGAAACAGACTTTATTTCGATAATGAGCCTTTGTTGTTCTTCGCAAAGACATGCACAGATGAAGAGTGCAATGTAAACAGGGTTTGAGCTGAGCTTTCCGTAGGACACGTCTGCTTTATGTCGCAGTCTGAAACACGTTGCCCCACTCACCAGCTCTCTAGAGTCTCTATTTATTAGACACCAGCACAGTTTTTCAAACTCACCTTCTGCCAGCAGCAGCAGAGATTTACATCAAAGCTGGGAAGGAAGAGAGGGTCGCCAAAGCGTGTGCGGCTCTTTATCTCATGCTTTCTTTTAACTTTACTCACGTTAAGGGCGAATCC
>NC_133370.1:46681544-46709827 GCF_049309525.1 Garra rufa
CGTTCCTCTTGGAATTTTATCAGGAATTCTGGTCAGTGGCTGGAAAAGTAGATGTTTTTATGCATCTTCCTGGTGTTTGCTGTGGGCTCAAGCCAGCATAGCCAATATCGTTGCACAATATACTCCATTTTCTGCTGATCGACAGAACTTTATTTATTTATTCTATGTTTTTTTTTTCAGTGTTTGCATTTCGTAGCAGCTCGACTCACAGTAAACTTTTCTTACCAAGTCTATCTCTGTATGCACAATTTATGCATTTCTGAATGCATTTTGATTCACTTTATTCACACATTTGCATAATTTCCAACATTACTGAGGACAGAAGTTTAGAGAATTTCCACAGAATAAAACCTTGAGGATTTGAAATGATATAAAAAGGTTAAAAAATGTAAACCTGAAGAAATAAATGTGGATTTATATATATATATATATATATATATATATATATATATATATTTATTTATAATGAGTTCTCAGTTTAGTGAATGTAATAAATGTGGAAATTATTTTATTTTATTAATTTTTTCTGCATTTATTTATAATGAGTTCTCAGATAAGTGAATGTAATAAATGTGGACATTATTTATTTTATAATTTATTGTAATTTATTTATAACGAGTTCTCAGTTAAGTGAATGTAATAAATGTGGAATTTATTTTTTTAATTTGTTTGAATTTATTTATAACGAGTTCTCAGATAAGTGAATGTAATAAATGTGGAAATTATTATTATTATTTTTTATAACGAGTTCTCAGTTAAGTGAATGTAATAAATGTGGAATTTATTTTTTAATTTGTTTGAATTTATTTATAACGAGTTCTCAGTTAAGTGAATGTAATAAATGTGGAATTTTTAAATTAATTTTATTTTTTTTTATAACGAGTTCTCAGTTAAGTGAATATAATAAATGTGGAAATTATTTTTTTTATGAGTTTTCAGTTAAGTGAATGTAATAAATGTAGAAACTATTTATTTATTTATTTATAATATATACATATATATGGGTCAAAGATGAGAAAAAGTAGGTGTAATACTGCTTTCAATTGTTGTTTTTCAAAAAAATTGTAAAACATTTTCTGTTTAATTTAATTGCATTATTATTTTTGGGGTTTTATTTTTGAGCAAAAAAAATTATATTACACTTTTCAGAATTTACAGAATTCTGAAAAGTAAGACTCATTTGTCAGTAAGATTTTTTTTACTCATTTAAAACACAAAATTTAACATGCTCCCTTACTATTTTATATATTTTAATATGCACAAGTCAGAATAAGCATGTTGTTTGAATTTTTACATAAATATTGTGTTACACTGAATGACAATGTAACATTATTTCAACCAAAATTGATATTTTTTTTCTTCAAAAACATATTTGAAACCTTAAAAGTAGACACTTTACTTACATTTAATGTGCGTCCTATGGACATAAAATCACTTTTGTAATTTCTTTGACACACATACATATTTACACTATATATTGTTTATATAATCTGGATATTTTTTACTAGTGGCGTAGGAAACTATAGTTCATTTAAGTGAAGATAGCAAAATAAAGTAAACTGACTACCAGTAAAACTGATCAAAATTTGGGACCAAAAATTATTCAGACATTTTGACATAACCATGTTTTGCTTAATTGTTTTTTCTTTAATAGCTAATGTGACATTTTTACACCAGAGACCGAACCAAATAAAGCATTGATTGGTAATTAATCAACAAAGTATTGATAGCTGTGTAAATATTGTCATTCTAACAGTTACTAACATACCTTTCTGTCAAAATAAATTTGTTCTGACACAGTTTTTAATCTGAGCTCTTGTCATATTTTATTACCATTTTTTAAACCATAGAGAATAAACTGTGATAATGTGAGAAATGTTGAAGTTGTCTGAATAAATTTCGTTTTTACTATTTATATGTACACACAATTTGTGGCTGTGATACAACTATTTGAAAATCTAGAATATGAGGGTGCAAAAAAAAAAAAAAAAAAAAAAAAAAAACCAAACACTGGGAAAATGTTAAAGTCGTCTAAATAAAGTTCTTAGCGATGCATATTGCTAATAAAAAAATACGTTTTGCTATATTTACGGTAGGAAAATTACAAAATATCTTCATGAAACTAATGATTTTTGGCATTAAAAAATAGATAATTTGACCCATACAATGTATTTTGACCATTTTTACAAATAAAGACGCACTAAGACTGGTTTTGCGATCCAGGGTCACACACACAAAATCCACATTTATTTCTTTAGTTTTACATTTTAACTTTTTAAAACCTTTTAACAACCTGTTTTACATTTCAAATCCTCAAGGTTTTATTCTGCAGAAATTCTATAAACTTCCAGAGGATTGTTGCAAATTATGTAAATGTGTGAATGAAGTGAATCCAAATGATTTCAGAAATGCATAAACTAAGTTACTAAGAAAAGTTTACTGTGAGTCGAGCTGCTTTGAGACGCATAAATAAATAAATAAATAAAGTTCTGTTGAGCAGCAGATTATATATAATCTTACATGTCATATATCATATATATGTATACACACACACTTATGACATAACATTAAATATTTTATGTTTAGGCCATTAGCAGGCAGTTTTGTTAACATTATCTATCATTTCTAACTTTCCTCAAGGAAAAAAATCCACGCTCAGTGAGCATTTAGGCAGAAAAGCAGCGCGTCTCCCAAGCGTGCGAGTGTGAGGGTCGTCGGTTCCAGCAGGATTCCTGCCTGTCACCCTCCATTAATGCAAATTTGATTGGCCTTTGTGGCTTTAGGAACAGCAAACAGCTGCATGCAAATGCAACACACTCCCCCTCGACCGGCCCCCATTGTGTCCCGGACTCCACGGGGGATTTCTCAGACAGAAAAATGGGTGGAGAGGAGAAAAGGATGGTGTCATCTTTAGAAAAGTATGAGAAGTCCCACAGTAGACCCAGCAGGGACTTCTTGAGCCTACTTGTCTTTTTTGTGATTCTCTTCCCTTATTACTGGACGCCAAGTAGCTTCAGAAGAAAAGGAAAATGTGCAAACTGCTCTCGAGTGCCTATAATCCAATATACAGAGCAATGCGGAGCTCACTGTGCTGTACTGTAGTTTCCAAAAGGATTTAGATGGATCGAGAGGGGGGTTCGACTCTTAAAATGCAGTATTTGTCCTTTTTTTTTAAAGTTTCTTTCTTCTCAGCACTTCAGCCTCTAAATTTCAGTTGTTCGAGGAATTCTTTCCATCAGAAAAAAAAGATGCACTTGTGCCAAAATGCACCACAAGGCAAAACAACAGTTTACCAAACACTACACATAATGATTTTGTGGCATCATCAAAAACTGCTCTGTTTATGTGAGCATCTAAAAAAGCCCGACACAGTGACAGTGACTCACACCGAAGGCATGCGTTTGGGTCGGGACTGTCCGATTTAGGGAGCTGAAAACTGGCATATAGGGAGTGTTTATGAAACTTACTTTAAATGAATTATTCATTATTTTTGCAGTTTCATAAACACTTGGATTTGTGATGCTAGCGGCACAGAAATGACTTGACCTATTGATCTTAGGTGAGCTGGAAAGCTGCAGGAATTTTTTAATTGCATTATTAAAACTTGCCTCTACTTACCTTTCCGCAGAACTCCAAAAACCTACCTATACATACAATTCACTGCAGTTTCCTGCTGAAATGAACACTGGTGCAACAACTTTAATTCCTTATCACTTAAATTATCATTAAAGGGACAGATTATTGAACAATAATATGGTATGACCTTAAAACCTTTTCATCACAGTGTTTCATTTGTAAACTAACGCAATTTGTTGTTTGCATCGCATAACCAGCTCCATTTTATGGCTTTTTTGACACAGTAAACTTGCTCAGTAGCGCACCTGGTACAGTATAGACTGAAACGGTCTGGTTTAAGTTTCACATTAACTTAAATGTGTTTAATAGCGGAATTTGTGGTGAAAGACTATATTACCCATGATGCTGTACATAAAATTCTGAAATTGCACCAAAAAATGATAAATGAGTCAGCCGCAAAGCATGCTAGAAGCAATGTAATAAATATATATAAACATCTATGTAGTCAGGACTATGGAAGCCCGTTTCCTCCACTGAATAAAAAATAAAATAGGTAATTATCTCACAATTCTGACTTGTTCTCGCAATTAAGAGTTTACATTTAGCAATTCTGTCTTTTTTTCTAAGAGCTGTGAGATATAATTGCACAATTTTGAGTTATAAAGTTAGAATTGCTAAATATAAAGTTGCAATTCTGTGAACATGTCAGTCTTTTTTTTTCTCCTCAGAGCTGGACTTTATAACTCACAATTGTAAGTTTATATTTCCCAATTCTGAAAAAACGTCAGAATTGCGAGATACAAACTCGCAACTGCAAGAAATAAGTCAGAATTGCAGGATGTAAACCCAATGTTTTTTGCCATTGTGAGTTTGTATCTCGCAATTCTGACCTTTTTTCTTGCAATTCCAGCTCTGAGGAGGGAAAAAAGCCTGACTTGTTTACAGAATTGCGACCTTATATCCAGCAATACTGACTTAACTTGCCATTGTGAGTTTATATTTCACAATTCTGAGGAAAAAGTCAGAATTGCGAGTTTGCATCTCGCAATTTTAAGAAAAAAACTTCTGAATAACCTTTATTGCGACTTTTATTTTAAGTAATAAAGTCAGAATTGCAAACTCATAATTCTGACTTTTGTTCTCACAATTGCAAGCTTGTATCTCGCAATTCTGACATTTTTCTTGCAATTGCGAGTTACAAAAAAGCTTATACCTCACAATTCCAACTTTTTTAGAATTGCATGTTTATATCACGCAATTCTGACTTTATAACTCACAATTGTTAGTTTATATTTCACAATTCTGATAGAATTGTGAGAAGTCACAAAAACCTACTTATTATTTTTTTTTTATTCAGTGGTGGAAACATGCTTCCAAACAGCACAGTACTAAAAAAATAGTTATAAAAATTACATGCATTTTTTTTATAATCCTTCTTATTTTGCTAAAATAGTTAACATTTGGCAGATTATCCAAGGTTTATGTAAACTTTTGATGACAACTCTATGTAAAATGCTTGCAAAAAAAAAAAAAAAAAAAAAAACACTGAAACTGAAGGGCAAAACTAAACCTTGACAGACAAAACCAGGTTCCAGACTGTGACTAATCCACAACAGACCTGGAACACACTCGCTATAGAGATGAAGAAACATATGAGTATGGAAAAGCAGTCAGCGTGTTTGACAAGCATCTTTTAATCCAACCCAGGCTCATAAAAAAATGCATGCCTCTATATACAGTACATTTCTGCAGTTTTGCGGCAGTTTCAAAGTGAAATGTTTAGAGAGTGACGCTAAAACACGTTTTTATTACACTGGTAGAGGCACGTATTGCTGCGTTTTTATTACGCTGCTTTGAGGTACATATTGCGGCTGTTCAGAAATCAAATATCCGGAGCGTGTTGCTAAAGGTTAATGCTCTATCGTGTTGGAAATATCCCTTACACCAAACTCAACCCTAAACCTAACTGATAATGTTAACAAATGCAAAAGTGATACAAAAACGCATTTGTTGATGCAGCCGTGCTATTTAAACTTCTTTATGCAAATTTGAGCCGTTTTGTCGAACCGTAGTTTTACGGGGTTCGTTCCGGAGCTCTTCATCCCTCAGGCGCAACGCCGTATTGCTTGGTGCTGGGAACGAATTAGAAAACTCATGAAGCTGTATATGTATAGAAGCCCATTTTTCACAACTGAATAAAACAAGGTTATTGCGACTCATCTCACAATTCTAACTTTTTTCTCTGAATTCTGAGAAATAAAGTTGCAATTGCATGATATAAACTATAAAAGTCACAATTGTATTATATAAAACTCAGTCAGAATTGCATAATTTAAACTCACAATTGCAAGTTATAAAGTCAGAATTGCGAGATATAAACTCACAATTCTAAGATATAGTCGCAATTGCATGATATAAACTCGCAATGCTGAGAAATAAAGTTGCAATTGCATTATATAAACTCACAATTGGGAATTATAAAGTCAGAATTGTGAGATATAAACTTGCAAATCTGAGAAATAAAGTCAGAATTGCATGATATAAACTCACAATTCTGAGAAATAAGGCTGCAATTACATGATATAAACTCTCAAATGGGAGTTATAAAGTCAGAATTGCATGACATAAACTTGCAATTCTGTGAATATATCATTTTTTCCTCCTTAGAACTGGACTGTTTAGCTGGCAATTGCAAGTTTATATCACACAATTCTAAGAAAAAAAGTCAATTGCGATATACAAACTCGCAATTGCAAGAAAAAAGTCTGAATTCTGACTTTATATCTAGCAATTCTGACTATAACTTGTCTCAGATTTGAGATAAAATAGGTTACAATTACCTTTTTTATTGACTGAAAGAAACGGGCTTTCATAGTATATGATGACAATGTTGAAAAGTATCAGTTTTCAAATCGTGCAGGATGTTAAAATTGTTTCGAAGTCATAACATTGCATTCTGCAAGTAATTGTGTGAAAATAAGGCTTTATTAATTAAATCTACCGGTGAATCACACTTTGTGCGAAAAGGAATAAAAGCTGTCTGAGTTCTACTACCTCTTATTAGAAAATGCAGTGATTTGTACAGCCATGTTTTTTTTTTTTTTTCAGTTTTTGCAGAAATGTATATAGAGCTATAACAGTTTATTTCTGATTCTCAGTGTTTATTGCAGGTTGTCAAGTTTCTTGGTGTTGCTCAGCCTTATGGTTTGGCTGCAGCAGTGAAACTACTTTTATTGTTCAAAGAAATAACTGTACAAATTTGGTCTTAAATGTTCATAATGCAATATTTAACAATGTTCTTGCAAATCTTGTAAAAAAGCTATTTTGTTTAGCTGTATAAGTGCCGGTTCGCTATTATTACATGTACAAATGTTTACCCTTTTGTCTATTTCGAGGAGTTCTTGTTTATCAATTACTCTTTCCCTTTTGATTATTACTGTTGCCTGTGTTGTTACTGAAATTATTCAGCATGTGTTAACTGATTTTACTTTCCAGCCAATTTGGGGTTCATTTGAACTCAGCAGTATAGCTTTTAAACAACAGTTTGTATCTGGGTTCACCCACAAAAGTGACCCAAATTGGGTTGCTTTTAACCCAGCGTTGGTTGTGCATTTGCAGATTGTTTTTTGCGAATATGAATTAGGTTATGAGATGGCAAGGACAACACAGAGGTGAATGAACAGTGCTGAAACTCATTTCATGACACTTGAATTTTGCGCTGTTATCTGACCTCATGCATAATGCAGTGCACTGATTAGATGGAAATGAATAATGTGAAGGAACTCTCAGAATCTAAATGACGTGAACACACTCTCCTACCAACAACTCTATGCATTTACCTCATGTTAGGTACTTCAACTTTGGTTTTTAACTGAAAACACTGGTAGATTAGAATTAAAATTTTGATTTGTGAACAAAAAACTTGAAATCTAACACTTTTCTTTGTTTCCGATTTAAATTAAAATGGTTCTGGACAGATATCTTACTGTTTTTAAACAAGCTAGGCACTTAATGATCTGAAGCACTTCTTTAAGCAATTTTGCTCTTTTTTTTCTTAAGTGTGTCCTTTCAGAAGCCAATGTCTCCTCAGCCATTTCTTGTTTGGCCTGTCATATTGGAATAGCAAAATATGGCAGGCCTCTTTTCAAGACTGCCAGAGAAGGACTGCATGCTGTGTGCGAGGAATCGGGCCACAGAAATCAGGAAAGGATTTTGCTGAAGCTTACAGTGATATAATACATTGTCCAGGGAGGAGCTCATGTACGGTTTGAGGTCCAGCCGTGGTTTGCTGGAATTCAGCTCCTGAGCTTTCCCTCCGTCTGTCATGGACACAGATAAAAACAGGCCAACACCAGCCTCGCAACCTCAAATGAAGGTTCATTCAGCCACAATATCATCTGAAACAAATCTCTGCTTCCATGGACAAGGAATTACATCGTAAAAATCTATTTTCAAAGACGCAAGCAAAGATTATGAAGAGTGTTTTACCAGTTTTTTTACTTCAAAATTCTAATTTAAATTTAAATTCAAATTCAAAATTCCAATTCAAATTTGAATTTTCAAATTTAAAAATTCATGTTTCAAAGTGCTACTCATGGTTTCCTTGTAATTAGTGAAACTGACCAGCAATTTCTAAAGGGGAAATTGTTTTTATGCACAGTTTTGTTTTTTGTTTTTTTTGAGTTGACCAATGCTTACATAAAAATATTAATACTAAGTTTTCAACTAGAGACCTTTACTTATAAAATAAGCTTTGTTTTGACAGACACGATCTGGGCTTATTTTCTCTAAATAGAAAGCAAAAATACAAGCTGAATATGACATATGTGTGGTTTTATGTGAGTTTATTTATATTTAAGATGTCATAAAAGTGATAAGGTTCTACAGTGATGGTTTTCAGAATATAACACTGAATTACTCTTTTTAATTACTCACTAATTACTCTTTTGATCTCAGAAATTAAAAAATAAATAAATAAAAATCAATTCATTTAGTAGGAGTATCATTATTAGTATTGATAAATACTTGATTATACAACATGTATTCAATATTTATGATCATAATTGTATTGTTAGGTGTGATTAATCACAATAATCCTGATTAATGTAGTATATTAATAGGCCAAATGACCTTTCGGCCGCCTATATCACAGGCAATGACAGGTAAAGCGGGTTTTTCCAGCAGAGAGCTGAATCATAATGAAGCATATACTCATAATCCTCCAAGGATTACAGCAGTAATCTATAATACGGCTCATCATAACACAGAGGAAGAATTTACAATTACTGGACGTGTTCCAGGAAATGAGAAGGCTTTAAAACTAATTGTTCAGGCTTACTGTAGTTAAACTAAGTCAGTAGCCCATATTACGTGCAAACTTTTAAAACGATCCCTAATAATTCAAAATGATATGGACCGCTGTCTGTGTAGAAAGTCTATATAAAAGTGACAGCTTTAGCTCTCGTAGGCAACCTTGTGTCTTTCCAATCAAAACACAATCCGTTCATAGCGCTTTCTCCCTGCTACTGACAACCGGGTTAAAAAAACATTACCTGAGCTTTACTAACTGGAACAAAACATTTTAAAATTAAATGAACTCACATTGCTACTCTGTAGAATGATATCAAATAAATAAATACAAACATACTAGGGATGCATATCATTAACTCTCATGACACATTCTGGTTGAGGTTAACCCAGAAGAGATTTCTTAAAATGCACAGTTTTTAGTACTGGAACCAAACTTTGCAAATGCATTAAGACTAGGGTTGCAAAGAGGCGGAAACTTTCAGAAAATTTGGGGTTTTGGGGGTAAATTTACCAAAAAACGTCCACCCATGCGTGTACAAATCTATACGGTGGCATGCGAAAGTTTGGGAACCCCTTACAGAATACTTTAACAAAATAAGAGAGATCATACAAAATGTATGTTATTTTTTATTTAGTACTGTCCTGAGTAAGATATTTTGCATAAAAGATGTAAATAGTCCATTAGACAAAAAAAAGGCTGACATTTTTTAAATAACCCCCGTCAAAAGTTTGGGAACCCTTAATTCTTAATAATGTGTGTGGTTACCTGGATGATCTACAACGTTTTTTTTGTTTTTGTTTTGTGATGGTTGTTCGTGAGTCCCTTGTTTGGTCTGAACAGTTAAACTGAGCACTGTTCTTCAGAAAAATCCTCCAGGTGCCGCAGATTCTTTGGTTTTACAGCATTTTTTGCATATTTGAACCCTTTCAACAATGACTGTATGATTTTGAGATCCATCTTTTCACACTGAGGACAACTGAGGGACTCAAACACAACTATTAAAAAAGGTTCAAACACTCACTGATGCTCCAGAAGAAAACACAATGCATTAAGAGAGGAATCTGAAGATCAAGGTAAATAATAATTCATTTGTCTTCTGGGAAACAAGCAAAGATCTTCTGTTGTTTCCAAAGGGCAATACTAAATAGAATTTTTTTTTAACAAAATAAAAATTTGGACGTTCATCCTGTTCAAAAGTTTTCACCCCCCTGCTTTTAATGCCTCGTGTTTCCTTCTGGAGCATTAGTGTATCTTTGAACCTTTTTTAATAGTTGTGTTTGAGTCCCTTAGTTGTCCTCAGTGTAAAAAGATGGATCTCAAAATTACACAGTCACTGCTGGAAATGGTTCAAATATGCAAAAGATGCTTGAAAACTAAAGAATCTGCAGGATCTGGAGGATTTTTCAGAAGAACAGTGTTTAGTTTAACTGTTCAGAGCAAATGTGACCCTGGACCACAAAACCAGTCATAAGGTTAAATTTTACAAAACTGAGATGTATGCATCATATGAAAGCTCAATAAATAAGCTTTCTATTGATGTAATGTTTGTTAGGATAGGACAATATTTGGCCGAGATACATCTATTTGAAAATCTGAAATCTAAGGGTGCAAATAATCAAAATACTGAGAAAATCCCATTTAAAGTTGTCCAAATTAAGTTCTTAACAATGCATATTACTAATCAAAAATTACATTTTGATAGGTTTACAGTAGGAATTTTACAAAAAAATCTTAATGTAACATGATCTTTACTTAATTTCCTAATGATTTTTGACATAAAAGAAAAATCAATAATTTTGACCCATACAATGTATTTTTGGCTATTGCTACAAATATACCCCAGCGACTTAAGACTGGTTTTGTGGTCCAGGGTCACAAATAAGGGACTCGTGAACAACTATCACAAAAAAAACAAAAAAAACAATAGTAGATCATCCACATAACCACACACAGTATTAAGAACCAAGGGTTCCCAAACTTTTGAAGAGGGTTATTTTAATAATTTCAGCTTAATTTCAACTATTTTTTTTGTCTTGTGGACTGTATGTAAACATCTTTTATGTAAAATGTCTTACTCAGGGCAGTATGAAATAAAAAACAACATGCATTTTGTATGATCTCTCTTATTTTGTTAAAAATATTCACATTTTTACAGATTCTGCAAGGGATTCCCAAACTTTAGCATGCAGCTGTACTTTTTCTGTTTTTCCACTTATTTCTCACCATGAATGTAGCTTTATGGCATACAATTGTTGGGAAAAATGCAAAGTATAAATTCAGTTAATTTATTTATAAATTACAGATTTGATTGGTAAACATATATTTTGAAATAAAAATGAATACCAAATGAGATGCCTTTGGAGCTTGGTTATATAAATGCATTTTTTGTGTACTAAGGAGGATGTTTTAACCTATAACACTTGCATGTTTTAACGGTTCAAAGACCTCTTACATAACAAACAATCAGAGAAAATTAGATTTCTCATGTCAAGACCCCTTTAAGATTACTCTTCACTGTGGTCTTAATTGCGCCATTTTGTCTACTTGAGCACTAAGATGAATCAAACACGCACTCAGCTGGGGTTAATGGTGTGGAAAATTGTCTAAAAGAAATGGTGTTTTTAAAGCATCCCATATTTCCAGAAGTCATTCCGAACACAAGAAACACAGAAATATGCATCTCGCTACTAGAAGATGAATGCCAGATAAAAACAAACACTGATGTACAAAGAGCTGAGTGCAGATCCAAACCTCCCAATTCCCAAAGTTATAAAAGATAAACCAAAATCAAAACATAAAAATTGATTATGTGTCAGCTGATCAAAGCGGCACATTTTAGGCAAAGAAAAACTCTTCTGAACTCATCTTAGAGGGGGGAAAAAGCAATTGCTAAAAGTAGTAGTAGTTCTTTTCTGCAGTATCAACACAAATAAATGTACAAGGATACATTAAAATCTAGATCATAAAACCAAATACATGCTGTTTTGAGAACTTCTTTCTGGCCAGCTTTTGGGCTGAAGATATGGCTCGTTTCATAGATGATTGAAATTGAGGCAAAGCCATGTGTCAGATGGATAAATCATATCTCTGGTGCGCTTGTGGACACTTTTCCCATGGCAATGCAGTGATCATTCATTATAGCCATGTCATATATTCATGATTCAGACATGAGCTAGCAAACGCTAAAACAGATGAAACTCTTTCACACAACTCGCCAAATCAGACTAATCCGGACTATGAGAACTGTAACTCCATTGGACAATATTAACAATGTTTTCTGTGCATGCTCTCTCAGGCTCTCAGAGTTTGTCGAATCAGCAAATCCAGTGAATTATTGCAATTGCAGGTCTAACCTCTACACTGATTGCATTTTGCAGCTTTCCATTTTTGGCTTTGCCAATTGTATTCATAATATATTACAGCAGAATAGAGCCAAAATAGAAAATGATGGGGAGAACAGGAGGCAACTGGATCAGGAAATGACATGAGCAAAATGTAGAACATTTTGGGGGTGATTTCATTTTAAAATCCAAAAGAAAAACAAGACATCGGCTGCATGCAAATATGCATACTTCCAAACTATATGTGACCCTGGACCACAAAACCAGTCATAAGGTTAAATTTGACAAAACTGAGATTTATACATCATATGAAAGCTCAATAAATAAGCTTTCTATGATGTATGGTTTGTTAGGATAGGACAATATTTGGCTGAGATACATCTGTTTGAAAATCTGGAATCTGAGGATGCAAAAAAATCAAAAATACTGAGAAAATCACCTTTAAAGTTGTCCAAATTAGGTTCTTAACAATGCATGTTACAAATCAAAAATTACATGTTGATATGTTTACAGTAGGAATTTTACAAAAAATCTTCATGGAACATGAACTTTACTTAATTTCTTAATGATTTTTGGCATAAAAGAAAAATCTAAAATTTTGACCCATGCAATGTATTTTTGGCTATTGCTACAAATATACCCCCAGCGACTTAAGACTGGTTTTGTGGTCCAGGGTCACATATAGTAGTTAAACTGTATGTGGAACGAGTAGTATGTCCACATTAGCAGTGTTCATAAAACAATAGGATAACCTACACTGCAAAATATTATTTTCTTATTTGTGACCCTGGACCACAAAACAAGTATTAAGTAGCATGGGTATATTTGTAGCAATAGCCAAAATACATTGTATGGGTAAAAATTATACACTTTTCTTTTATGCCAAAAATCATTGTGTATTATGATCCATGAACATACATCAAAACTTAATTTTTGATTAGTAATATGCATTGCTAAAAACGTCATTTTGACAACTTTAACAGTGATTTTCTCAATATTTAGATTTTTTTTTTGCACCCTCTGATTACAGATTTTCAAATAGTTGTATCTCGGCCAAATATTTCATACTCATACATTAATGAAAAACTTATCTATTCAGCTTTTTTAGATTAATCTCAATACTCAATTCCAAATATGACTGGTTTTGTGGTTTGCCTTGTTTTCCAGTACAAATATCTAAACATTCTTGAATCTGGATATATTTACTTGAAAGGAGATGCTGCTTTTTCGTGCACCTATCAAGTTTGAGATTTTGGGCTTTTTGGTTTTTCATAGTGTTTTTTTCAGACTAGTGGAAAGAAAACATCCAAAAAAACAATGCTAAGTGTTTATTTATAGCACTTTGTCTATTTGTGTCAAGAGATTTCAATTGCAATACATATTTTAAAGGCTGTTTTCTCAAAATGAGTTTTTTCTTCTACACTAAGCAATAAATCTCAATCAATCAATCATTTTTATTCCTGTCTATATTCTGAAGGATTTTACAGAGGGATTTGTTCAAATATAATTTGCTCGATTTTATACAACATTTTATTCCTCAAAAAATTGTAAAAAAAAAAAAATACAGGTGGTTCCTGTCTGTTCTAAGTTTTTTCTGAATTAATACGTCAAAAAAAATTAAACAAGAACTGACATCCAGTGTTTAGATTTTTTGTACTAGAAATGCAAATTAGTGCATATTTCATTAAATAATGAAATATGTATTTGCATATTTAAACCTAACATTTTAGAAAACTTGTAGTACAAAGTTTGCAATTATCAAAGTAATCAATCAGCTGGGTAAGTAAGATGATAGCAATTAGTTAGTTTTTTTACCCTATTCACCTGCAGTGTCTCGCCTTAAGAAATTAAGTACCGTTTTCTGAAAAATGGATCAAAATGTAATGACACTATGAGACACACTGGACAGTTTATGATGAAAAAGTAAATGAGCTAGGGGTGTGCCATATTTATCTACTTATATAACATCAGTATTGTTGTTTTAATGATGTTTGAGTTGACATTAACTCACCTTGCAAAGAACAAACAAAAACACTTCATGGGTGTCTTTCACTGCAAGATGAAAACTTTTAAGAGTGTAGCTATAATATGACTTGTAAGAGTAAGAGTTCTAGTCTTTTATATGCCATGATAAGTTAAGTAATGTCACACAAGCAACAATGTTGTTTTTTCAAGTATTCAGAAAAACGTAATGTAAAAAATACATCTGTAAAAAATAAAACGGTAAAAGCGCAGCTCATTGCTGGTAAATTATCCATTAACATTACAGACATTTCCACTAACTCTACAACACAAGGCAATGCAGTTCAATGTATAAATAAAAGTAAAAATGAATAAATATGGAACAATCCTTTATCCTATAAACACATGCATATAGATCTTTTTTTCTAATAATGAATTACTAGAAATTGTTTACTTCATGCAAACATTTAACATACAAACGTTTACGTCAAACTTTGTTATAATGTGAGGATTCACGAGAGAGCAGAGCTCTGCTGTTTTGAGTGTTATTGAGTGGATTCTGACTAACTTAAACACCTCTGATTGCCAATGGAGTTCATGCGCTCAACAGACGTGTTTACAATGGCTATATTGCTCACAGCTGGTAAAACACAATGTAGAAACAGAAACCTTTGACGCTCTACAAAGCACAAACAGAAACAGGCATGCATAAGAGCATTTGAAAGCATCTGATCTGCATCTGTACTTGGTATTACAGAATAAATGGCATTACATTTCTACAATTTTTAGTACTGACTTGGTACCAAAGTACTGGTATATTTGACAACACTAGTCAAAAAATAATTGCAAACTAATACCAACATTAAAGGTTGACTTGATTGGTGTGCTAAGAAACTGTTGCACATTTACAAAACACAGTTCTAAAAAAAATGTCAGCAGTCAATAGAGATGGTCTTACCTTCAGAAGATTGTATAAAAATCACAGTTAACACAAGTCCATGCACCAAGGGACATTTCCACAGTGAAGTAGCCATTTTGGTTATTCTAGAGCGTCTCCAGATGCCAGACAACAGTTTAGATTGGAAAAAGGAACTAGACGGTACGCAGGCCACGCAGACATCAGCAATCTGCTGTTCTCCACCCTTCACCATTCATGCTCCATCTGAAAGCACAGAAATAATTAACATTGTGAATTGGGATCACCGAAACAGAAATCGTACGACATGAACACAAAGCTGTCCAATCTCAAAACACTCAGTAGCTACGTTTGGTGTAATGTAATGGGACTGATGGCTCAATCGTACTGAAAAGACTTCTTATAAACACCTCAATCGATCCGACTGGAAGAGGTGCTGTAGATATGAAATAATCCGGTCAAAAGGGAAAAGAAAAAAACAAGCAAAGAATGTAAACCTTTTCTCAATCCAATTCGAAAATACCTCAGATGGGTTATTTAGTGTTAACTCAACCAGAGGTTTTTGATTTTGTCAATATTTTTTCTAAAGAAAGATAAACATGTATAGGGAAGAAAGCCACAATATTAAATGTCACAGATGTATATTTACTGAGTAATCCAGTGTTTCATAGAGGGGGGTCAAAATGGCAAAGCCAAATCACATAGAGGATAAAATTACTTCAGAAAGATGACACTATCATCATGTTATTTTTACAAAGACTGCTAGGTCTGTTAGAAAAATCTGTTGACCTTAGCAATCTTGTTGCATTATACGCTTCAAAATTTGCATTCAATGTAACTCAATAAGTGTTAAAGATATTTTGATGCCCTTTTAGATTTGGGGTCTTAACAAACTTTCCTTTTGGCACCTCCATTTATAAGGCCATATATGGTTCAGATCCAAAGATATTGGGATGTAAATATGGCTCCATGAGTAAATTCTTAAATTGTACACATTTCCAGTGGTCAGTAACCAAATTTGGGTCACTTCGCATACAGATGCAAATTAGAAACGTATCTTGTTTCCCTCAATCAAAACAATTGGCAAAACAAAAGTGGGCATATGTATGGCACTGTCTCATTTTCCTAAATTTGTGTGCATGTAACTCAAGTAGTATTAAAGTTATCTTAATATCCTTTTAGATTCTAGTTCTTAATAAACTTCTATTTTGGAATGATCATTTTCAAGGTCCCATATGTGACCCTGGACCACAAAACCAGTCATAAGGTTAAATTTTAAAAAACTGAGCTATATACGTCATATGAAAGCTCAATAAATAAGCTTTCTATTGATGTATGGTTTGTTAGGATAGGACAATATTTGGCCAAGATACATCTATTTGAAAATCTGGAATCTGAGGATGCAAAAAATCAAAATACTGAGAAAATCACCTTTAAAGTTACAAAGTCAAAATTACATTTTGATAGGTTTACAGTAGGAATTTTACAACAAATCTTCATGGAACATGATCTTTACTTAATTTCCTAATGATTTTTGACATAAAAGAAAAATCAATAATTTTGACGCATATAATGTATTTTTGGCTATTGCTACAAATATACCCCAGCGACTTAAGACTGGTTTTGTGGTCCAGGGTCCCATATGGTTCAGGCCCAGAGATATGGAGATTGCAATGCGGCTCCATGTCCAGAATTATTTTAGTGGTCGAAAACCATATGTTGGTCACTTTGCATACAGCTGATGATTATTGTATTTAAATAGGAATGTCTAAAGAATAAATTATTTTGAAATGAGAATTGTAGCTTGTTTCCTTTTATCAACACAATTGCATAGAATTTGAAAATCCTGCCCCCTTGTCAACTTATTCTGCTACCCCTAACTTAACAGTTTCCTAATATTCTTAAAAGGGTTAGTTAACATGGAGTTGCAAAGTTACTTATGTAGTGAATCAGTGCCAATATGCATTCAAAGTCTGCCATCCAAACTGCTGCAGAGACGAGACGGCACAAAGCTAATCATAACCACCAAACGTATCCGAGCCATTTGAATTCCTCGCAGAATATTCTGTTTTAAAGCGCTTTGGAGGAGATCAAACATCTCAAGCAGTTAAACAGCCTCTGCATTATAAACAGCACCGACAACAAGAAGAGCTAACACTGATGCCACGAAGCAGCCTAAACGACTCACTCATCAAACCACGCTTCATAACCGTTGCTAAAAATGAGCACTGTTTAGATGCTGCAACAGTTTTATATTAAATCTAACAAGGAAATCTATTCGATTTATTTTAATACAACTGTGGCTGTCACAAGCTATTAAATGCAGCTTTGCCACGCTGTAAATGTAAACACTAGTGGAAAAAATGCACAAGCTCTTTGATCCTATCCTGACTTTTAGTTTCGATCGGAAATACATTAAAGGGCATCTATTAAATCCTTTTTTACAAGATGTAAAGTCCCAGATGAAGTCCCAGGTGTCCCCAGAATGTGTCTGTAAAGTTTTAGCTCAAAACACCCCACAGATCATTTATTATATCATTTTGAAAATGCCTGTTTTAAGTGGAAGCAGAAACTCTCTGCGCCCTTTTCCAGAATATGACTGTTTGGTTTTGATTATCATGTCTATTGCACTGAAATCATGTTTTAAAGCCGTATTATACTTCTGATATAGGGTTTTCTGAGCGCACACACATCCGAAGCACACACACAAAGAAAACAGTCGTTAAACGGCATGCAAATACTAAAAGTTCTCTTTCATGTCTTATTGTGCCTGAACTGTCAAATACACATAAGTTTATGTAAAAAACACAAATGAGTTATAAAAACTGTGAAGGTCATGGTGTTAGAACTGGTACACTGTTGTCGCCTGCAAAAACAAAATGGTGGCTCATCAGTGTTACCAACTTAGCGATTTTTATAGACCCCCTTAGCGACTTCAACCGGCTAATGAGGCTCGGTGGTCGGTCAAGAAATTTTTTAGTTTTCGCCATCCCTATGTAGTGGACCACGGATTCCAGGGCCCTGTTTATGGCGAGGGCCCCTCCCTGGCCACAATAGTGGACAAAGGTTTTCTACATTTTGATTGGATCTTGGTGGACTAACATAAGCAAACTGTCCAACGCCATCAGATAAGGATGTCAGGACAACTGCCAGACACCTCTTAGAGGGCAAGAAGAGACCTTTGGGACAAAACCCCTGGAAGGACAGAACTTCCTATTGGTCAAGATGCAGTTTCTACCCTTCACCCACCTTGAGACTGTTTTCTAAGGTTTGGTCCTGTGACGGTCATAAAAATTCCTTAGGATCTCCAGATACAGCACGCAGTGGGGGAAACAAAGAGAGATCACAAAGATCCATCCAAATCCATTCATAACTATGTTTTCAAACCTTGAACTGATGCGAACCATAACACACACATCTTATACTTATTCAGAGAAATAAGTATTCTCACTGACAGCGATGTGTAGTGCAACATCTTACACAAACTCAGCTGTTAATGGACAAATGAATGCATGCATGACAGTTCAATCTTTTCCCATCATGTTTGGACTTAATGTGTTCATTACATGACCAAATGTTTTCTGATTGTGTTTTGGAAAATGGGAAATGCACCAGTAAAACATTATTGACACCTTTTTTAACTTTGTGTTTGGACTATGCAAATGACTTCCACAAGAGGAAAGAAGGGTGGGCTACCCCATGTCCCCCGCTCTGATGGAACCAACCAATCACAGCATGGAAATGGAGAAGCACCAAATTGCAATCTCCTCCTCATCGGAAAGTTATAATAGGTACCTCTCCAAAAGACACTAAGAACTGAGTCTGAGTCCCGTCGGGGAAAGACATAACAGTTACACAAAGTTCTGAGTCTGCGGCCTGTGAAGGAAGAGACACTAACAGAGCAACAAAGTTCTGAGTCTGAGGCCCGGCAGGGTAAGACGTTAACAGATCAAACTTCGTCCTGAGTCTGCAGCCTGTGAAGGAAGAGACACTAACAGAGCAACAAAGTTCTGAGTCTAAGGCCCGGCAGGGTGAGACACTAACAGAGCACCAAAGTTCTGAGTCTCCAGCACGTCCAGGGGACGGTAACAGATCAAACTTCTTTCTGAGTCTGCGGCCCGTTACTGGGAAGGCAGCAACAGATACCTCCATTCTGAGTCTCCAGCTCCACAAGAGAGAGACACTAACAGACACAACCATTCTGAGCCTACTGTCCAGAGAGACAGAAACAGACGCTCCACGCTTCAAGTCTCCAGCTTTGAGGCAGCAGCAGATACGACCACGTTCTGTCTGTGAAGAAAGAGATATTTTCCACGTTCAGAGTCTTCGTCCAGCGAGGCAACAACAGATGCAGCACGTCCTAAGTCTCCATCCGAGAGAGACAAAGCGGATTGAACAAGTTCTGAGTCTCTAGCCCAGAGAGGCAGAAGACCAACAGACATTTGCAACAAGGTTGAGCTCCAGCAAGCAAACCTTCACTTCAGGTACCTTTGCTTGCGTGTTCCAAGCTAAGGGCCTTCAGCACCTACACCAGGGCCACATCTGCGTGTTCCAGATCTTAGGACCCTTTGGTGCTCCAGGAGAACAGCATCCTCCAGCGCTTCATGCTCAAGGCTGTCGAAACGGATTCCTGCTCCTTTTCCCACTGACTGCTCCCAGCACAACCAGTGGAAGAATTCACCGCTACCGGACTGCTCAATCAACCACAGAGAACGTAAATATCACTTCCAATCCTCTTCCAGAGACCTTGGCATTGTTGTGTACTATCAGTATATGATTTTTCTAATTTACATTAGATATTGTATAGCTGATTGCAGTTGATAACAAATAATAGCTCATTTATTTGTTTGATGCAAAATAAGGTTCTTCACCTTATTTGTTTCAGAGTAGCAACAGTTTATCTTTCCATAAGATAACATAGCTATGACATAGTAACACCCAACTGAATCACATTTTATGCATCTTATGCACTTTATTCCTTTTGCATTTATTGTATTCATTTAATAGTTGATTACTCTTGTCTATCATTTGTTAATAAATTTATTTTATTACACTTGTGTCTTCCTTGTGTTGATAATACAGTGAGAGGTTCTACAAGCTAGATATCCCACCAATCTTTCTTATGTGATGTACTCATTACCACACATTAAGTGACATGTGATCCAAGAATCATTACGTCATCTGTGACGCGAGTACCCATCACTACACTATTTCGCTTTTCTAGTGGGCGAAAGCAGAACTCACTTCATAATTGGCGTCCCTAGGTGGACCAAGTTAAAATGAGATGAGTCTCCTGTAAAATTCACTACACCTACCCCTTAGCGACTTTTTTTTTTTCTTTCAAAAAAAGCGCCTAGCGACAAATCTATATCGGCTTCTTGGACAAACCTTATTTATTTCATGAGAAAAAAAAAGACATTCTATTCTGTCTAACTTTATGTTACATGCAAGCATAGCCGAAATCACAGCACAGCTATTGTTATAATTGTATGTGTATTGTGTATTTGATTTCGTTAGACACTGTCGTGATTATGAATCAGGATTTTAGTGTAGATTAATATCTTCGAGAGTTGGTTATGTAGTCGTATGGGTCGCGTTTCAGTCACTATATTTATCCACTTGTCTGACAAAAGAAACCGTAAAATATATCAATATATCTATGAAATATATAAATGAAAACAGCTTTATTGAGAATTTGGCAGCATTAAATTGCAGTATGTGAGCACAGAGAAGCAAGACAATATGACGCACTGACATCATGAATATGCTAATTAGCGTATGACGTCATTTAGCAACATCTGGAGACATTTGAAACAGAGTTAAGCTACTTTCCATTGAAAAAGGTTGGCAAAACTGAGACGTGCAGATTAAGGGGCGGTATGTTATAATAAAAAACCCTTCCTATGTCACAGTGAAATTTGAGAAGCTTGTTTTTTTCCACATGATTGCAGAGAAAGGTTTACAGAAAAGTTACTAGGTTGTCCTTTTTCGCAATTTCTGGGTTGGTAGATAAAACCGATTATAGCACTTGAACATGGAAAAAGCAAGATTTTCATGACTTGTCATCTTTAAGGGGGGGGGGGTTCCAATGCTTTTTCATGCATGTTAAGTTATTTACAGTGTTAAAGAGTGATTCTCATGCTAAACATGGCTAAAGTTTAAAAAAATACACACTGAATACACACGTCCGGGTTCCTTACAAGTTTCGGAAAGTTTTTTTCGATCATGGCTCTTCATGACGTCCTGAAGGGTGGAACTCCTTGTATGGGCATTTCTCCCGGAAGAGCATGCGCACACATCAACCAGAGCAAGAGTGCACCCATCAACGTGCTTCATTCGGCTGCACTGCTGCACAGGACTTAACTCAAGAAGAATGCCTCTAAAGAAGTGTGGTTTTGGTTGTAAGGCAAAGATAACCCTGCTCAGATTCCCGAAGAACCCAGCGTTGTGTGAACAGTGGATGATGCAGTTTGTTTTTCCAGGGCAGAAACAGAGTTTTGCAAGTGTGTTTGTTGACGAACTTTATAAACAAGGTCCAGTTCGACGCTGGATTTGCACATTGTTTGATACTGACAGATGAAGTGGTCCCAGCTATAAAAGACCTCACTCATGATTCAAAACTGCAGATGGTAAGTGAAACAGAATTAAATGACTGCGTTTTTTGGCAATCGGCTCGCAAGTTCTCATCAATCTTTAGCTCCGCCCACGGCGCGCCTCCAGGAATCCGGCAGTTTTCCGAGAGAATCGTAAAGCTGTATCTTTTGTTGAAGGATGCTGTACTACACTATAGATACTTAAGATTAACATAAGATTGGGTGAAACTGTGTGCTATGCCCCCTTGAACACATCAAGGAAAACTGTGTTCACAAGAGAACAGTAGATGACTCTCAGATGACAAAGATAAATCAGCATGTAAAAACTGGGGATCTGAGCAATTATTTACATGTTTAGCATCAGTGATAGAGAAAAAAAAAACATTACCAGCCAAAAACAGATATGGTTTACAAAAATAAACCTTGTCAAATCACCTTGTCAACCAATAAAACAGAGGCAAACAAACAAAAGAGTACTGGAACTTGAACTTGTTTTACTTTACGTGAGATGAAAGCAACCATCTCATATCAACCAAAATGTTCAGAACTTCAACTGAGTGTGAAAAAGGCTGGAAGAGTGTAAATCAATCTCAATTACAAGCCAGACTTTAACAGAACTCGCAGCCAAAAGACTGTTGTGACTGAGTCGCCATTTCAGAAGAGGCTGCTTTACAGAAATGCCCTAATGCAACAGTATATTCACATAGAAAACACTTATTTTAAATTGCACTATTTCACAATATACTGTTTTGACTGTGTTTTTGACCAAATAAAGCGAGAGAGATTTCATCAGTCTTAATTATTACAAACTTTTGACTGCATGCTCTGTTGAACTTGGATCGGATCTTACTGTAGGCCTCAAAATAGCCTTCGATAACAACCCAACATTCATAACACAATCTTTTTTTTTTCCAGGATACAATGGATTTCAGTGTAAGTAACTCTGGACCTCTCAGTGGCGTTCACATATCCAGTCTACCTTTACATTCCACTGTGTTTATGAAGATTACAGACAGATCTCTCATATATCCCTCGGCTCACCCCGAGGTACATCATAATTACTGTGGCAACAGGTTCACTTGATAAACTACTAAAATCACCTCTCTTTTGTGTGTGTTTGCGTTTTCCTGTTATCTCACGGGAACAAACACATTCAGACTCTTTGCCCACTTTGGCAGAAGGCAATATCTGAGACCTCGGGGAGCCCGAGCTCATTATAACACAATGCCAAACACTGAAGACAGATGACATGTCACGCTCACTTTGTTCACAAATTCATTCCCACTGACATGCGCATGTGCACAAACACACAAACACCCACCCACGAACTAAATAATACTTTCATCTTTTGCAAAAAATACACAATGCACTGGCTCAGCACTTATAACGCAGGTAGGAATCCAGTGCAATGGTGCCTTTTGAAGTGTGCTTCATCAAAGCCCCCTCATCATCAAGTGCACTGATTATTTTATAATGAACCCAAATATAAACACTGTGCCATTTTCACAGCTCTACTGACGAGGGTGAAAAAACACAGAAAAAGTTTGAACAAAATGTTCCATACAGCCGACAAAATGTAATTATATTTCCTAACATGAAATGTTTTTGTAAATGCATTTAACATCTGACATTGGTGTAGAACAAAAACTATTTTGTGCAATGTCAAACTTGGCATGCAGAAGCAGTGTTGTTTGAGAAACCAAACACTTGTACTCAACTAAAACACATTAATTGTTAAATAATTAGCAAGGGCACATTGAACACCGAATAGCAAAACTGCAAATTCTGAAGCACCCAGAGATTAAAAGAGATGCTCCAGCCAAAAATTAATTCTCTCATAATTTCATCACCCACATGACTTTCTTTCTTGGAGAACACAAACTGAGATTGTTAAAGAGAATAATTCCGCTCTGTATGCCAATAATGAGAATATATTTGTTCCTCAAAGCTGACACTTCAGAAACCTCACAAAGACACAACAATAATCCATATGACCCCAGTTGATAAATCACTGTCTTCTAAAGCAAATCAGTAGGTGTGTGTGAGAAAATGCTATAAACTATTAATTCCTGGCAACGGTGATATGCAATTTTTTCCATACATACTTTTCATGATTCTCAAACTGGGGTTTGTGAAGGTAAGGAAGCCCATTTCTGCCACTGAATACAAAATAAAAAACGATTTTTTTTTTAATCAGAATTTTTAATTTTTCTACAATTTAACTTTTTTAATTTTTCAACAATTGTGAGATATACACTCAAAATTGTGAGTTATAAAGTTCAATTTTGAGGGGAAAAAGTTTATAGTTTATATCTCGCAATTCTGACTTTATAACTTTCAATTGCGAATTATCATCTCATAATTCTAACTCAATTTCTCAGAATTGCGAGTATATATCTTGTTATTCTGACTTCATTTCTCAGAATTGCGAGTTTATATCTTGTAACTGATTACATTGTAATCTGATTACATAATTTAAATACTTGGAATTAGATTATGTAATCAGATTACAATGTAATCAGAGAAATTAAGTCAGAATTATGACTTTATATCAAAATTCTGACTTTTTTCTCAATGGTGAGATATAAACTCACAACTGCCAATTATAAAGTCAAATTCTGAGGGGGAAAAAACTGCTGATATGTTCTCAGAATTGCGAGTTTATAGCTCACAATTCTAACTTAACTTGCACCTGTGTGTTATAAAGTTAGAATTGCAAAAAAAAAATTGAAACTCTGAAAAGAAAAAGTCCAAATTGTGAGTTTATATCTTGCAATTCTGACTTTATAACTTGTAACTGACTTAATTTCTTAGAATCGTGAGCTTATATCTCATTATTCTGACTTAATTTCTCAGAATTGCGTTTATATCTTATAATTCTGACCTTATCACTTGTATCACGCAATTGCTTGAAAAAAATTCTGAATTGTGAGTTTGTATCATGCAACTCTGAGAAATTAAGTCAGAATTATGACTTTATAAAAATGCTGACCTTTTTTTTCAATTGTGAGATATAAACTCACAATTGCAAATTATAAAGTCAAATTTTGAGGGGGAAAAACGACTGATGTGTTCTCAGAATTGCGAGTTTATAGCTCACAATTCTGACTTAACTTGCATCTGTGTGTTATAAAGTTAGAATTGCAACTCGCAACTGAGAAAAAAAAAAGTCTGACTTTATAACTTGCAATTGTGAGTTTATATCTCATAATTCTAATTTCATTTCTCAGAATTGTGAGTTTATATCTTGTAATTCTGAATTCATCACTTGTATCACGCAATTCCAGGGAAAAAAGTCAGAATTGTGACTTTTTATATACTTATATCTCACTTTATATCACAATTCTGACTTTTTCTAAATTGTGAGATATAAACTTGCAATACTGAGAACATATCAGTCCTTTTTTCCCCTCAAAATTTGACTCTATAATTACAATTGTAAGTATATATCTCACTATTCTGACTTAATAACTTGCACCTGTGTGTTATAAAGAGAAAATCAGAATTGCGAGTTTATATCTTGTAATTCTGATTTCATTTCTCGGTATTGAGATATAAACTCACAATACTGAGAAATGAAGTCAGAATTACAAGATATAAACTCGCAATTGGGGAAAAAAAAGTCAGAATTGTGAGATAAAAACTCGCAATTACCTTTTTTTTTTACATTTTTTATTAAGTGAAGGAACTGCAGGGGGTTTGTGAGTTTAAAGAAAAGCTAATAATTACTTAAATCATACAAATGCTAAAATAAAAATTTTTTACAATTACAATACAAACTAAAATGCTTAAAAATATCAAATATTTTTATTCCGGATATTATTCTGGATTAGCTGCACATCATGTGACCATATGCATTATATGTAATCACGTAATCAATAAAAAAAAAAAAGTAACTGTAGTCTAATTACAAGTACTTAATTTTCAGAATATGATTATGTAATCAGTTACTACCCAGCTCATGTAATCTCATAAAATTTGTGCTTGTGTTCATCTGAAGAAAGCAAGACTTGTATATCTGAAACGGAATGTGTGCGAGTGACTGATGACAGAAATCATTGTAGGTGGAGTATGCCTTTAAGAATTAATTTTTGCTACATCTCTGCAAATACGCTTAATTAGGCGAATCAAGACCTAATCATATAAAATTAATCAGCCTTATCTCTGACTGTGCATTCATGTAGGAAACCATTTAGCACACTGCATTATGGGATTAGGATTTCCCGAAATAAGAACGAATCTACAAGCGGGAAGCGTTTTAGGTAGCTTCAGTGATCTGCGATCACGAACGTTACCTGTTGAAAAAAAATCCCTCCTCCTGCTGAGACGGAAGGCGCTGATGCTGGCAGACCGGCGGCGTGGAGGAGTCAGGGATAAAGCGTGAGCGTCTGCGCTGTCTGCTCAACATGCTTTATTTCTCTTCATCATCGCGCTCAAACCCTCACACCGCTGAGAAACAAGCTCACTGTATGTCTAGGAGCTTAGTCGCAGGAGCCGACCATTATCATCCCTATAAACACCATTTTGTTTGGCAGATTTCAGACTGGATTTGTTCTGACTTGAAATAAAAGGATTAAATGATTAGCTTTAGAGAGCTTTGCACCATTCCTGACTGAGGCCTGATTTTTTTTTTTTTTTGCACAGAGGAGACATTTAGAATTCACTTCCATACTCATGAAATATATCAAACACGAACCCAGCAGACAAAATACTGACAGTTTTAGTTTTTTGATAAATTAAGCTATTTTTCCTACGTTTCTAGGATCTAAGGAAAATTCAGGGGGAAAAACTGGGGTTAAATATGATCGGATATAAGATTTAACATTTCATCTTAAAGTAATAATAAACTAGTAAAGAATTACTTCTAAAATTAGTGCCCTGTAAAAGGTACATTCTATTGTATTTTTTTTTTCTCCAAATTCTGCTTTCATCCATTTAATTTTTTCTAGATTCTGTTTTTTTTTTCTTTTGTAATTGTTTTTAAGACTGTTAAACAGGTAAATTAAATTTCATTAATCAAAAACCACCTATATTTTCCCTTTGATCCCTTTTTTACCCTAAAACTTCACTTTATTTTTTTCCCCAAATTCTGTGTCTTCTATTTTATTTTTGCAGTTCCATCTTAATGGTTTAATTAGAGTTTAATTATAAAAACGTAATTTAGTCCTGTGAATTCAAAGCTAAATTTTAGCACATTAATTATCATACATACCATTGTTATGCAAAATTAATACGTTGAAAACAAGTAAAAAAAAAAAGTTCTGGGAGGGGGAAAACTGATTGGGCATAAGATTAAATTTTTCATGTTAAAGTAATAATAAACCATTATTATTAAAGAATTGCTTCTAAAATGTGTGCCCTGTAAAAGTTACATTTTCTAAATTCAGCTTTTATCCATTAAAATCTTTCTAGATTGTCTTTTTTTTTCCTTTTGTAATTTTTCTGGACTTAAACAGGTCAATTACATTTCATTAATCAAAAAGCACTTATATTTTACTTAGCAATTTACCAACTTAATTTTTCAGAAGTTTAACAACTTTCCAAAACTTCACTTTACTTTTTTTTTTTCACAAATTCTGTGTCTTCTGTTTTAATTTTTGCGATACCATCTTAATTGTTTAACAACAGTTTAATTATAAAAATGTAATTTATTCCTGTGATTTCAAAGCTCAATTTTAGCACATTTATTATTACACATAATATTTTTATGCAGAATTATGTTCAAAACAGCCGAGTAGATTTTGTTCAGGTTTCTTTGATGAATAGAAAGTTCAAAAATCGTTTGTAATATTATAAATTTCCTTATCATCACTTTGTATCAAATTTAAAGCATCTTTGCTAAATAAAAGTATTTTTCCAAAGTTTCTAGGATCTAAGGAAAATTCTGGGAGGGGGGAAACTGAGGTTATGATTGGACATAAGATTTAATTTTTCATGTTTAAGTAATAATAAACTATTATTATTAAAGAATTACTTCTAAAATTAGTGCCCTGTAAAAGTTACATTTTTTATCCATTTAAATTTTTCTACATTCATTTTTTTTTCCCTTTTGTTCCTTTTTTTATGGACTATTAAACGGGTCAATTACATTTCATTAATCAAAAAGCACTTATATTCTCCTTAGCAATGTACCAACTTAATTTGTCAAGAGTTTAACAACAGCTTTTTTTCCAAACCTTCACTTAATTTTTTTCACAAATTTTGTGTCTTCTGTTTTAATTTTTGCAGTTCCATCTTAATGGTTTAATTACAGTTTAATAATGAAAAAAATGCCTAATCAATTACATTAACAGCTACTTAGTTTATTACTTTTTAATAATATTAGGGTCCTGTGAGCAGGGCGTCGTAGTTGGGGGAAAAGGGGGAATAAATTACCAGGGCCCCAAGTGTGGGGAGGGCCCCCGAGGGTCAACCCCCCCCCGGAACGTAGTACAGCGGGGGCCCCTTAGCCGAGTCAGTGCACAGGGCCCAGAACGACGCAGCGACGCCCCTGCCTGTGAGATGTCTCTTTTTTCTTAAAGTTTGTGTTTGTTTATGATTTAATAAAAATGTATTAATCAAAAATGGTGATAATCAAACAAAGT
>NC_133370.1:46710327-46818817 GCF_049309525.1 Garra rufa
AAATATGGCTGTTTGTGTGTGTGACATTCATCCCAGAGCTTCCTGTCTCAGAGACCAGAGAAAGAATGCCTGAGAGTTTCTAAGACAGGGAGGAACTGAAAGAACGGGGAAGAAAAGAATGGAAAAGCAAAAGAAAAGGGTGGGCGGGTCAACCGGGATGATTGACAGCTAGTGAGTGTCGCTTGACCTCTCAGGGTTCGTCTCCAAGTATTCTTGACAGGCTTAAAGAAGCAGAACATAAAAGAGCTGGAATGTTAATTTATTTTCAATTGCCGGGACCAAGATGGGAGAAAATAAAGAATGCATACATGCATGCATAGCAAGTGAAGCAGGCACAAATGAGATGTAAAGCTGCATCTGAAATTAAGCGCAAACGCAGCTAATTAAAGACATGAAGCTGCATTTGTAATTCTTTTCCAACGAGGATTACAAAAGTGTCAAAAAGTAACCCGAGTGCCGTAAGATTGACACGATACCTTCACATTTGAGAGAACACAGATGCTATTCAAGCATCTCTTTTTCCATCAATCATGGATTTCTAAAATTAACACAACTAATCCAAAACATCAATGTGATTTTGATCACATTATAGTCTAAAGATGTTGACAGTTAACAACTAAACAACCTTTGGTTGTGTATTTATTTGTGTCCCTGGACCACAAAACCAGTCAGAATTGAGATTTATACATCAACTGAAAGCTAAATAAATACGCTTTTCGTTGATAATTGACAATATTTGGCTGAGATACAACTGTTTGAAAATCTGGAATCTTAGGTTGCAAAAAAAAAATCGAAATATTGAGAAAATCGCCTTTAAAGTTGAATTACGTTCTTAGAAATGCATATTACTAATAAAAAAAAATAAGTTTTGATATATTTACGGTGGAAAATTTACTAAATATTTTCATGAAACATTATCTTTACTTAATATCCTAACGATTTTTTTGGCATAAAAGAAAAATCTGTCATTTTGACCCATACAATGTATCTTTGGCTATTGCTACAAATATACCTGTTACTTGAGATTGGTTTTGTAGTCCAGGGTCACATTTATTTATGTATTTTGATTGACTGATTGATTGATTTTTATTATTTTTGACAAATGACATTGGTTAATTATGTACATTCACATATTGCTTTATTTTTAGAAAGAAAAGTCTACACATTTAATCATTTAAGGTGAGACACTGCAGGTGAATAGGGTAAAAAAAAAATAATTAATAGTTATCACCTTGCTTACTCAGTTGATTGATTACATTTGATAATTGCAAACATTTTACAAGTCACATTAAAAGTTTTCTAAAATGTTAGGATTAAATATGCAAATGAGCCATTATTTAATAAATATGCGCTAATTTGCATACATTTCTTGTACAAAAATCTAAACACTGGATGAAGTCAGTTTCAAAATTCTTTTTACATTTTTTGACATATTAGAGTCAAATGTTTTTACAGAGGGGATTTTGAGTGAGTAATTCCATCATTCAGAAAATACTTAGAACAGGCAGAAAACTATATATTTTTTAGTTTTTTGGGGAATAAAATGTTGTATAAAATCAAGCAAGTTATATGTCGACAAATCCCTCTGTAAAAATCTTCAGGATATAGACAAGAATAAAAATGTAAAGTTTGGTGTGTGTAAGTGCTACTGAAGTGGAGATTTATGGCTCAAGTGTAGGAAAAAAAATTCATTTTGAGAAAACGGCCTTTAAAAATATGGATTGTAATTGAAATCTATTGACACAAATAGACAAAGTGCTATAAAAGAAACACTTAACAGTGTCTTTTGGATGTTTTCTTTCCACTAGCCTGAAAAAAACACTATAAAAACTAAAATCCCAAAATCTCAAACTTGATAGATGCATGAAAAAACAGTTTTTGCCCGCAATGTCTCCCTTTAGGATACAAGCAGGATTGTCTATCCCAGATTTATTGTTTGTAGGTTAACCATTTTAACCATCCAATTATGATTGGTTTATTGTTTAAAAGAATTTACCGAAATGTGCATCTCTTTCATTTATTTAATGAAATATGCGCTAATTTGCATACATCTCTACTACAAAAATCTAAACACTGGATCAAGTCAGTTTCAAAATTCTTCTCTAATTTTGTTGACATATTAGAGTCAAATGGATTTTGGATATCTCAATTATGTCACTCCATATTTCAGAAAGCACTTAGAACAGGCAGAAAACTATATATTTCTTACAGGTTTTTTGAGGAATAAAATGTTGTATACAATCAAGCAAGTTACATACGAACAAATCCCTCTGTAAAAACCTTCAGTGTATAAACAGGAATAAAAATGTAAAGTTTAGTGTGTGTGAGTGCTGCTGAAGTGGAGCTTTATGGCTCAGCGTAGGAGAAAAACTCATTTTGAGAAAACAACCTTTAAAAATATGTATTGTATTTGAAATCTATTGACACAAACCGATAAATTGCTATGAAAGAAACACTTAACAGTGTCTTTTGGATGTTTTCTTTCCACTAGTCTGAAAAAGTACTTTATGAAAAACCAAAAAGCCCAAAATCTCAAACTTGACAGATGCATGAAAAACACTGTTTTTCCCTGCAATGTCTCCCTTTAGGATATAACCAGGATTGTCTATCCTTGATTTATTGTTTGTAGGTTAACCGTTTTAACCATCCAATTATGCTTGGTTTATTGTTTAAAAGAATTTACCAAAATGTGCATCTCTAGTTTCCTCAGAATAAAATGTTTCCTTTATGCATTAATGCGTTTTATCATTCTTGCGCTCCCACAGAGAACAATAGAAATCTGGTTTTGTCGTAAAAGCTTGTCTCATAAACCAGTTCAGTAAGCAGTATTTTCCAATGTTAAACCACACACACCCTAATGAAGCATTACTCATGTATAAGCCCAAGTTTCGACTTTACTTAAAGTACTTAAAAGTGTTAAAGTAAAAGTATTGATTGATGCACCATTGCTGTTTTTTGCAGTTTTATAGGACAGGACATGATGGCGCATAAACAGAATAAATATCGTTATTTATGTTGTCAACTAGCCAACATCAGTCAGTAAGTAAGATTAGTGGATGCAGACAACAAATAAGCATTGATCTGCAAGTAAGCAAATGCTTTATTACAAAAACAAGGTACAAGAGCAAAATGTACCATTTAGATACTAATATGCATCTTTTGGGATTAAAAAGCCACATGCTTTTGAAAAGATAATGCCCTGGAGAGAGCTCTATAAGTGCACTATTAAATATAATATAACATTTTAAACATAATATAGTGTGCTAATATATCAAAGTTAGTCATAGTGTGCAAACAAGTGAAGTGAAAAGAATCCAATTTACCATCAATGTAACAAGAAATATTAAAGAAAACTGTGCTACACATACACAAACAGATACAAACAGATGCCACCTGCACAAAAACAGTTTGTTTTTGTTGCAGGAAAACTCTATTATGTTAATGTCAATTATAGATTTTATCTAGTGATACACAGATGTGTCCACACTCAGCAATCTCATACAATGGGCTCAACAAAGAACTTATATGCAGCAGATTTAGTTCACAAACAATATAAACAATCTGACCTCAATATGATGTTTAAATGCTTAAAAAGATTTAAAATAATCAGTACTAAACCTCATTAGCGTGCATGCGGCCTTCCAGGCCTCTGCTCAACCTTTGTCCGATGTTATTCGATCATGCTCTGTTGTGTTGGCAACTAAAACGGTCTCTATTTCATGACATTCTTCTATTTTACCACAGTAAACAATGCTAATACTGGGACTAAAAGAGAATTAAAGGAAGAAAATAAACACATAAATAAATCCCCTCCAAAAAAGACAGCTGGTGAGATGCGAAGAGAAGAGGAATAAGAGGTTCCATGTGCAGGCCAGTGGAATATCTCATGAAATATTGCTCGATTCGTGGGAAACTGTGTAACCGGATTGCAAACAGAACGCAAAGCCGGCTTAATCCAAATTTATGAGCTCACCTGTCTTATTCAGCACCAATTCAAGTGCTTTCACACTGGTGATATAACGTTTGGAGTTTTAACTGTATTATTTCTTTTGTAATACATCAAGTATGGCGTTAAGTCTGACAGGCCACATTATTCAACCTTGATCTGGCCTGTTCCAATCCGCTTTAGACACTTTTTAGAGTTGCCCTTTAAATTTACTTCTACGTGTTCATCATTCATACATGACATATGCTCCACCTTTGAGGATGGACATCAGTGATTTTTCCGTCATTGTAATGTTTCCAATTGTATTAAGCCATGTTATTAACATCTGTGTGCAAATATGGAATCTATTTACTACAATGTGTGTCATTCTTGATGATATATTGAGGTCTTATGAAGAGAAACAATCAAACTAATCCAAAACATCAATGTGATTTTGATCAGTGTGTTCAACACATTATAGTCTAAAGATGTTGACAGTTAACAACTAAACAACCTTTGTTTGTATATTTATTTATAACCACAAAACCAGTCATAAGGATATTTTTTTTAAAAATTGAGATTTATACATCATCTGAAAGCTAAATAAACACGCTTTCCATTGATAACTGACAATATTTGGCTGAGATACAACTATTTGAAAATCCGAGGTTGCAAAAAAAAAAAAAAAAAAAATCGAAATATTCAGAAAATCGCCTTTAAAGTTTTCCAAATGAAGTTCTTGGCAATGCATATTACTAATCAAAAATTATGTTTTGATATATTTATGTAGGAAATTTACAAAATCTCTTCATGGAACATGATCTTTAATTAATATCCTAATGATTTTTTGGCAATGTGTGTCACTCTTGATAATGCATTGAGGTCTCATGAAGAGAAACAATCAGTCTGTGCAAGAAACTGTACATTATTTACAGCATTATTACATGTAATCCAATTCTTTTCCATGAACTGTTTGTTTTCAGACAGTCTATGCTAATGAACTGGTTCAATTCACAAGTTAATTTACATAATCATGCAATGATGTAACTTATATGCAATTTTACTATTAAAGCACCCAATAATGATGAGAAATGTGGATGTTTTACATCTTAAATTAGTCTTTATCAGCTCACCTTTTTACATAAACAATAAGAAACCATAACTTATGATTTTGCCTCTTCATTCAAGTGTTCAGTCACATATGTGCATATCAGCAGCTCATCAGCTAAACCATTTCTTCAGTTCAGTGACTAGTAACCGAAGTTAATTCTTTATACTTTATATTAGTGATAAATTTAAAAGATAGCAATACAACAGACAAAAAAACATACAAATAAAAAAAAAAACTGCTTTTTTTTTGGGGGGGGGGGGGGATTAGTCTACAGCCTACGACAGAAATTAAATGTATTTATTTGAATGTAAAATAAAACAGCATCTTCACTGTAAGAATTAAACATGCTTTGTTTCTTATTAAAACTACAAAAGTCCTTCTTCCATAAGCAGTGAGTGATTTTTCTCTTTGTATTTTTACGTTTTATTAATATTAAGCACAGAGACGGCAGAAGGAATATTATTTGTTTATGATCATTTAAGACATACCTGACAAGGGTTTACATGAATAATCACCAAGCGCCTCATTTTGAAATATTTTTGCTGCTTAAATCATGAACTGTTTCAAAAGATTCGGTCTGATTCATCAAACTGATTCAACTAGTTCACCAAAAAAAGAACCAGCTCAAAAGAACGATTCGTTCACAAACTAGACATCACTCCAGACAGTTTGCCTGAGGCTCTGGATTACAGATAATAATTTTGCAAATAATGTTTAGTTTCTTGCATAGACTGATTGTTTCGCTTCTTAAGACCTCAATATATAATCAGGAATCACAAGCATTAAAAGTCCCATATTGTCAAAATCGAAATTTCCTGGCTTTTTTCATGATAACTGAGGTCTAGGGGCTATGTAACTACCATATGAGTTTCAAAACAGTCAATTCACAGTAAACTGCACACAGCCTGCTTAAAGTAGCTGTTCATTTTCACGAGCCGCTGTGACTTCCGCAAAGATGTGACGTCCGATCTACTCAAGTCACCGCCTTCAGTCACCACCCCCAACACCAACCACCGTCCCACCCTCCTTTTGTCAAACCCAGACAATATCATGTCCATAACATTGCTAAGCAACAACAACACGGAAACTAATCTAGAAAACTGTTTAGTCTATAGATGTGGAAACTACATCATTGCACAGGCTTCAGAAAAACGTGAATATAAGAGACCAGTGGCACGTCAACTTCAGCCTCTTTCACACAGCCATTCCGGTAAATACACGGATAATGTGTCCCATGATTTGTTCCGGAGTTGTTTGATTTGGTTCATTCACAGTTGTTTTCCGGAATCTGTGCGTGCTTTACACACAACCCATAAAGACATGTGACGTTTGGATGTGAGATGTAATGCGACGCGTACGTTTCACTAAACTGAAACTAACCTGAACAAACTGTGCTTCAGCGCTGATAGTGAGGAGCTGGCTCTGCCTGATGATCGCTGCTTCATTCCACTTTGCACGTATTTTTTTGTTGTGAAGAGTCGCAGGGTAACGTGCATCATCACTACAACACTGCCTTTATGGCTCTGGCTTTTGTTCACACAGCGCTCGTTCCCGTAATTTTCCAGAATCAGCGCGCATTGTGAAAGGGGCTTTACTAAAGCAACAGTTATGTAGCTTACTGCATTCGGTGTTTGAAAAAGAAAAAACATTAATGATCGTTCTGAAATATCCCGTTGAGTATCAGCAGACTAGGCTCTCTCTATGGCTCTGGGTTCGGCTACAACGATACATGACCGTAGTTACCTGTGGTTGGCCTGGCTGTGCGTCACTCAGAAAACAACAGGCCAATCAGAAGAGAGGCTCATGAATATTAATTAGATGGGCCAAAATCGACCTGTTTTTGACAGAGCTCCTAAAAAAGGAGCTGTAAAAATATATTGAGATGGATTTTGGTACTTATACCACAAATATATATTCTTAAGGACATCAACAACTAAAATAAACCTCCAGAAATGTGTACAATATGGGACCTTTAAGGTGAGACACTGAAGGCAAAAACACTGTTTTTTTTCATGCACCTGAGATTTTGGGCTTTTTGGTTTTTTCATAAAGTGTTTTTTCAGACTAGTGGAAAGAAAACATCCAAAAGACACTGTTAAGTGTTTCTTATATAGCACTTTATCTGTTTGTGTCAATAGATTTCAATTACAATACATATTTTTAAAGGCCGTTTTCTCAAAATTAGATTTTTCTCCTACACTGAGCCATAAATCTCCACTTACACACACCAAACTTTACATTTTTATTCCTGTCCATATCCTAAAGTTTTTATTACAGAGGGATTTGTTCATATATAATTAGCTTGATTTTATACATTTTATTCCCCCAAAACAAAAGCCTGTTCTAAGTATTTTCTGAATTATGACCCAGTGTGAGACCCAAAATCCACTCTGTAAAAACATTTGACTCTAATATGTCAAAAAAATTAAACAAGAATTTTGAAACTGACTTCATCCTGTGTATAGATTTTTGTACTAGAAATGTATGCAAATTACCGCATATTTCATTAAATAATGCTTCATTTGCAGAGTTTAGACAAACTTGTAATACAAAAAATGTTTGTAATTATCAATGTAATCAATCAACTGGGTAAGTAAGGTGATAACTGTTAGTTATTTTTTTTTTTTTTTTTTTTTTACCCTATTCACCCACCAAAGACCATAGTTTCAGCTAAAAATCTTCTTTACTGTTCTACTGAAGAAATAAAGTCATCTACGTCTTGGAAGGCCTGAGGGAAAGCAGCAACATTTTAATTTTTGGATGAACTTTCCCTTTAACAAACTAAGATTAATGCTTTAGAAGCATTCTTCATCGTCACTTAATGTTAACTGAAGTTCACGAAATGAAACCTCTTTGTAAAGAGTTATGAAAAATGTCCTAACATCTATTAAGAGTGAATAAGCGATGTATTACGTTTCACATTAACAACGAAGAGACGCTCTTTCAAATGCACTTCAATTAATTTGCTCCTCTTTTTCCTTTTATAAACGGCAAAGAAAAGCATAACAAAAGTGCAGCCACTGCAGCTTCATTGGATTTATATCTATTGAAGTGAAATTCAAAAAGAAAGAAAATAACTTTCATGATAAATGGACAAAAGAAAAAGCCTCTGCTGGATGGCAAGACTCGAATTCATTTTCTGCTCCCAATCCTCCACTCCTGCGTTTCCCTCTTCTGTCCCCCAGAACACAATTCCTTCTTGTGTCTGCGCAGCCTCCCTTAGTTACCGGAGAGAGAAACAAGGCCATGCAGCGGGTCCCGGGCAAAAACAAATCATTCAATATTTCACAGTCATTAGTAGCATTATCTAAAAGAACTGTTTGGTTGTTAGCATAGCCTGTGGCAGCTCAGCAAAAGAGCATTGTAACCAACCATAGATGCAGAAAACTATTTTGCAAGCAAAAAAACAAGCAAACAGCTTATTCATACATTTATAAGGCCGTACAGTGAATTGCATTTTAACCGTGATCTTGAGTTCTCCTTCTCTGTGATTTCTTGCATTGGTGGCGAGCCTTCAAATTTGTGGTTGCCAGATGTCACGAGAATAAATCCCCCAAATCAAAGCTTTTTTCTGTGTCCAACCTGGCAACTATGCATTAGGAAAAAATAGCTGAAAACACCAGCAAACATTTAAGTTGGAGTTTAGCGATCTCGTTTGAGATATTCTGCTCAAATAAAAGTCTAACAAGGCTAGTCGATTTACTTTTAAGCTGTCGTTTGCTAGGTCTAAATCTATAAGCAAACTTCAATTTGACGTTCTCTTGGTTTGTGATTGTGCAATAATGATGCATACACCTACATGGACGAAATGCAATAAATAAATAAATAAATAGACAATAATCATTAATAATCATGATTTTTTTTTTTACAATATCACCGTTTAGCCATTATCATGCAGCAGCCCTTAAGTTGAACGCAGATTATTCTTTCATACGAAAACTATGAATGTTTAAAGCATCACCTCATCTCCTGACCAGAGGCAAGTCTGTGTGACCAAGACTGATTAAACTAACTTGCAAAGTAATTAAAAATAAAACTTCAGTTTTTCAGATGAAGAAAGGCATGGTGAAATCAAACCAAGCACCTGCATGCATCGCTTCAAGAGCTTATTCAGTTTCAGCAAAGCATGATGAGGATGTATTTTCTGGAGGACAAAAAACAACTAACTACCAACTAAATAAAAAAAAACTGCCTGGGAGAACTTTTAATTAATATCACTTTGGAAGTGTGCAAAATAACATAAAAGTGTGTTAATGTGCATGTAACAATGATTAAAAACTGCTATGGATTTCTTTACTGCTTCTTCATATTAAATGTATATTTATTTTACATTGTATATTTACAAAATTATAAATATGATAATACGTAATTTTAAGTTGCAACCTCTTGATTACGCAATAGAGAAATTGTTAAGAAATAACAAAAAGCAAGCATAAAAATCCCACTTTAATTATTGGCCGATAACTACAAAACGCTAAATATCTGCCGATATATCGGCCTTTGCAATGCATCAGTCAAAAACCAATAATAGGTGGCCTTGATGAAGTAAAACCTACAGTTGAAGTCAAAAGTAATTTTACCAAAAAAAAAAAAAAAAATGGATTATACAAAATGCATGTTACTTTCTATTTACTACTGACCTGAAAAAGATATTCTCCACAAGAGAAAATAATAGTTGAACTTATAAAAAATTACCCTGTTCAAAAGTTTACATCCACTTGATTCTTAAAGGGATGGTTCGGAGTAGAATTGACTTCATTGCTATGCACTCCGAAGCCCATGTAAATACCCCATCCGAAGTTTTTTTTACCATAGTCAAACATTTATGGAGATATTAGAGTTTTTCGAATTGCTTGTTACAGGAGTGAATGGTACATGTGATGTATCTCGTAAATTGTACCACTAAACGTGCAAGTAATCTTACCAAACTTGTACAGTAGTGTTAATAGGTTATGTACTCACAAAACGCTGCATCAGAACATTTGTAAGTCCACCATGAGTGTTTTAAAAACACGTTTTACCCGAGAACTACTAGTCTCAGAAACTACAAGTCGACGTCACTTCCCTGGTTTGAAAAAAGTACGTAAAAGTCCTCCTACTACATCTGTGTGCATGTCAACTTGTAGGAGGACTTTTACGTGCTTTTTTCAAACCAGGGAAGTGACGTCGACGTGTCGCCATTTGTAGTTTTTGAGACTAGTAGGGATCTTCGGAGTGCATAGCAATGAAGTCAATTCTACTCCGAACCATCCCTTTAATAATTGTGAATGATCCACAGCTGTGTTTTTGTTTAGTGATAGCTGTTCATGAGTACCTCGTTTATCCTGAACAGTTAAACTGTCCGCTGTTCTTCAGAAAAGTCCTTTAGATCCCATGGATTTTTTGTTTTTTCAGCATTTTGCGAACTGATGTTTCAGAAAGAAAAACGATTCACTACGAACCGGGGGTGTAAACTTTTGAAATTTGAAGATCAGGGTAAATTTGACTTATTTTATCTCTCTCTCATATATATACATACATACATACACACACACACACACACACACACATAATATTTAGGGAAAATAAGAAAAAAACACATCCTCATTCTGTTCAAAAGTTTTCACCCCTGGCTCTTAATGCATGGTTTTTCCTTCTGGAGCATCAGTGAGCGTTTGAACCTTCTGTAATAGTTGCATATGAGTCTCTCAGTTGTCCTCAGTGTGAAAAGATGGATCTCAAAATCATACAGTCATTGTTGGAAAGAGTTCAAATACACAAAAATGCTGAAAAACCAAAGAATTTGTGGGACCTGAAGGACTTTTCTGAAGAACGGCAGGCAGTTTAACTGTTCAGGACAAACAAGGGACTCATGGAAAAACTATCACTAAACAAAAAACACAGCTGTGGATCGTTCAGGTATAAAACACAGTATTAATAATCAAGTGTATGTAAACTTTTGAACGGGGTCAATTTTAAAAACTCTGTATATGTGAAACATCTTATTCAGGTCAGTACTAAATCAAAAATAGCATGCATTTTATGTGATCCCTCTTATTTTAGTTAAATACTAAACATTTTGAAGATTCTGAAAGGTGTATGTAAACTTTTGACTTCAGCTGTAGCTTCCTTCAATCACAGGTGTCAGCTGTATTCTTATTTAATCATCACAACACACTAACCAAGAAACAGTTCTCGACTGCAACAGTAAATAAGGGAAGTGACCATAATAAGACCAGATTTATTTGGGGAAAAAAAAGAGAACAGAATATGAAAGGGTTGTTTTCTACAACACAAGAACATGTCAATATAAAGCATCTGTAACTATAATCCAGAAATTGTTTTTGGATTCCAAGTATGCTGAATGTTACTGTACACAACCACAAGCGTTAAAGCGATCTCTGATTGTAGTGCAACAAACCTCAATGTACTATTTTTATGACTTCCACCATTAGCAAATAGCTCAAAGCTTGGAGCACTCTTAAGAGCTCATGATTTCCATAATTAAAACCCTGAGCAATCAGCAATCACGCTCCCGCTCGCCTCGCTGATCAACACACTCGCTTTAGCATCGCATCTATAGCGGGACGGTCATGCCTCCTTATTCACACGCCTGTTTAAAATGGAACAAATCAGCGCCAATCAAGAGGGAGGGAATGAATTAAACACCGCAGCCATGTGGCCGTCCGCATCTGCTCTTCATGTTCACATACATAAAGAAACAGAGGGCACCTTTCATTTCCGCATCAATTTAGGGCAATGGAAAAGCATAAGTGGTAAAATATCTGATTAAAAACAAAAACGTCACAATGAAAGCACAAAATGCAGCATATCTTGTTCTAGAGAATGATTATCGCCAGGCACAAATGTTGCAACATATGCATTTTTGAAGTGCTTTTCTTTTTTTAATTCATGGACTAACTGCATTTTTTTTTTCCTCAGAAGGGTTGATTAAGGTCCTTCTCACGGCCATTAGTAGCGAGACGATGATTCATAAGCGTTTGGCGCAGCACTTCAAGACACCGCCATAAAATAATGCAGCATGTGTTAACACATCAACCTGTGTGACTCCACATGTGCTTTCCACTTAGAGAGTGATAAAGAAAGAAGATTGCATTACATTTATGTCAACAACGATGATATGCTCTGGCCATTTTTACTCGATGTGGATTAATCTGACAGCATGTGTTGTTTTTGACAACCATCTTAGATTTAGTCTTAGTCTTTTGGACTAAAATGCTTATTAGTTTTAGTCCAATTTTAGTCACTTCTAAATGTGATAGTTTTAGTCCAATTTTAGTCGACGAAAAGTCAAAAAGGTTTTAGTCAAGTTTTAGTCAAAAAAAGGGGAAAAAGTCTTTTAACAAATTAATGTAGGTCAGTAAGTATTTTGCTGTTGGGTAGTCTCAGCCTCAGACGTTGGCTAAACTGATGCACATGGTACACTTAACTGGAAACACTTCAGGAATGTCGAAGTCGTCATCCGATTAGTTGAATTTGATCGGATTTCCAGCTGACGCGAGTGTCGCATTTATTTTCAGTCCTCCGGGAAACAAAGCGCCGGCTGATTTACTCTCGTGTTTTGCTAAGAGGTGCTTATGCAGACGCCATTGTTGTTACACACTTTTGCAACGTTCGCGAACAAATTACTGACTTGCTGCTTGTTGTCCCTCTTCTTATTTAACTTTCAATGCTGGTTATTTTGGTGACTGACTTGTTGCACGCCAGTCTGTTGTTGTGGGGACATTTCCACGCCCCGAAACGTGACACTGAACAAAACGAACTGTGATTGGTTGTTTGACATGTCAGTCAAACGGCCTTATGGGCGGGCCTTGGCCAATTAAAGCTGCCATGAATTCCAGACCTTCAGCCGTCAGCCTGAAGGTCTGGCTACGCGAGACTAGCTGTTTGGTAGTGTGTGAGTTTTCGTTGACGAGACGAGAATAGACAAATGTTAAGTTAAGATACATTTACAGCAGGAAATATACAAAATATCTAAATGGAACATGATCTTTACTTAATATCCTAATGATTTTTGGCATAAAAGAAAAATTGAGCATTTTGACCCATACAATGCATGTGCTGTGCTTTTGTGTAAAAGTGTTTTTCTGTTCATTGAAATGTCTGTGATGAAATTCCTATTCTATATTTATTTTATACTTATAAGCTACACATTCACATAGTGTATTGAGAACTTATAAACGTGTGTAATTCACACAATACAAGCTATTAGTTTGTTTTATGTTTAGCTGATTAGTACACTGTTAGGACAGAAACAAGTATAAAGGGTCTATTAGACAAAAATAAGACAACAACCAAAAAAGGCCTTATAAATAGCTTGTAATGGCATACAAGTCCATAACTAGTCGCTTACAAATGCAGTTATTAGTCATTAATTACTGTCTTATTCCTGATCCTTAAAATAAAGTGTTATCTCTTCTAAATCATAATAAAATCATATGAACAACATTCTTCAAAATGTTATTTTATGTTTGACAGCAGAAAGAAACAACTGGAGGGTCAGCAAATGATGTCAAAATATTTATATTTGTCCGAACTATCCCTTTAATGGTAAATATATATTTATATATATATATATATATATATATATATATATATATATATATATATATGTGTGACCCTGGAGCACAAAACCAGTCTTAAGTCGCTGGGGTATATTTGTAGCAATAGCCAAAAATACATTGCATGGGTCAAAATTTTTAATTTTTCTTTTATGCCAAAAATCATTAAGAAATTAAGCAAAGATCATGTTCCATGAAGATTTTTTGTAAAATTCCTACTTTAAACATATCAAAATGTAATTTTTGATTAGTAATATGCATTGTTAAGAACCTAATTTGGACAACTTTAAAGGTGATTTTCTCAGTATTTTTGATTTTTTTGCATCCTCAGATTTCTGATTTCAAATAGATGTATCTCAGCCAAATATTGCCCTATCCTAATAAACCATACATCAATAGAAAGCTTATTTATTGAGCTTTCATATGATGTATAAATCTCAGTTTTGTCAAATTTTACCTTATGACTGGTTTTGTGGTCCATGGTCACACACACACACACACACATATATATATATATATATTTATTTATTTATTTATTTATTTGGAAAAAAAAACTGAAATCGTATGATGAGGAAAAAAATATCATGACAACATTTTTGGCCATAACTCGCCTAATGCGCACAGCTCTACTTTTACTTCTGCTTCAAGAAAACAGCAGCTTGGAAATAGTGTGTCGACAGAACCCAAACTCCATCTGTGACAATAGAGTGGAATGGAATGGAAAATGAAGAAAAAAAAATACAAAACAATGCAGACCATTACTATCCTGACCAACACACACACACACACACACACACACACACAATACATACAACATTTCCTGTCTATATCTGCGTGTGCTTCCTCTCAGCTCCGACATAATCAAATTAATTAGAAATTCCCACAGAGGGGCACAAATATATTATCGCTCTGGCCTCTGAAGAGCCTGTGGTCTCTCTCTATGTTAATGCAGGCGTTTGTTGTGGCGCAGGAGCCCGGGGCCGCCGGAGAGTCTCACAGGTCAATGCTAATCCCTGATAGATGGAGCTACAAGACCTTTAACCATTCATCAACCTCGCGTCCGCAGCTCCAACACAGAGCACTTCATACAGAACAGAAAGCCTCTCGCTGCCATCCATCACTCAAAGCTGGCAGCTCCAGCAGGGTGTGTTTAAAACACTCTTCTCCCAAACACTGCTAATGCGTCCCGTTCACCAACACAGCGCTAAGGACTCACACTAGGTAACCTAACATACACACAGTGTCTTTGTGCATGACTTCAAAACTCTAGATTATATGACGAAGGTAAAGAGTTAAAAACATTAGCCAACGCTTGGTTTTACACTTATGTTTCTCTGCAATCCCCCAAGCTCATTTCACTAACATGGTTTATTAATATTCACAGATATCTGTATGAATTGCCGTGTTAGCGCCACTGAAGCGTACATTGTAACAAAAGGTTTTAAGCATGTACAGCATGTACGCGTATTGTACTGTACTGAAAAGATTAAAGATGACTATTTAGATGATATAAGTTTTGTTCGTTTCTTTTTACCAGTCATGCATTATTTCAAAAGAAAGAAAGAAAGAAAGAAAGAAAGAAAGAAAGAAAGAGATAAGTGATTATGTCTACGTTTTTGGAGAATAAAATGTCAAAATTTGGTTGAAATAATGTTGCATTGTCATTCAGTGTAACACAATATTTATGTAAAAATTCAAACAACATTCTTATTCTGACTTGTGCATATTAAAAGATATAAAATAAGGGAGTATATTAAATTTTATTGTGTTTTAAATGATTAAAATAATCGTACTGACAAATGGGAAAAACCTAGAATAATGGCATATTTAAAAAATGTAGAATTACAACTAATTTGTAGTTTTGAATATGTCATAAATAGATTTTTGTTGTTAATACACCTAAGAAGATTGTTACACTGAATGGCATTTTAGTGGGTGTCTTCTGTAAATTATGGGAAAATTTGTGATATTTATTTTTTGCTCAGAAAAACAAAATCAAAAATGCAACTAAATTAAAGAGAAAACTTTTCAGTATTTTTTTTTTTTTTTTTTTTTTTGGAAAAACAACAACGACTTGTTGTTTTACGCTTAAACCTTTTTCGTCTTCATCAAATTACAAAAAAAATCAAATCAAAGAAATGTCACTATAATACTTTGAAATATAAAATATTATGTGTAAAATGTAAAGGCATATTGCATAATATTTTAAATTTATAACAATAGCAAATAATTATTAACATATACACACATATGTGACCCTGGACCACAAAACCAGTCATAAGGTTAAATTTTACAAAACTGAGATATATACATCATATGAAAGCACAATAAATAAGCTTTCTATTGATGTATGGTTTGTTATGATAGGACAATATTTGGTCGAGATACATCTATTTGAAAATCTGGAATCTGAGGGTGCAAAAAAATCAAAATACTGAGAAAATCACCTTTAAAGTTGTCCAAATTAAGTTCTTAACAATGCATATTACTAATCAAAAATTACATTTTGATAGGTTTACAGTAGGAATTTTACAAAAAAATTTAAATGTAACATGATCTTTACTTAATTTCCTAATGATTTTTGACATAAAAGAAAAATCAATAATTTTGACCCATACAATGTATTTTTGGCTATTGCTACAAATATACCCCAGCGACTTAAGACTGGTTTTGTGGTCCAGGGTCATATATATATATATATATATATACACACACACACACACATATATATATATATATATATATAAAAAAAATGTATATATCAACAGTACAATTAAAACACTAATGCTGTTTTTTTTCTAAGCGTTAAACTGCAAAGAAATTCCTCTTTTAAAATGTTTGTAAAATGCTTGTTGACAACAATTCATAAACCATTCTCATTGCAACTTTGTGAAGGAGTTTGGTGCATGTTGCATTTATTATTTCATTTTATTTCTCAAATAAACATTGTAAGCAACTCAGACACAAAGATGGACGCATAGTTTGTGTGGAGAAACATTTAGTGTCAACGAGTTATTAACAGCGGCTCATGTGAAAAAACCACAGCGCTGTGCGTCAGATTACATATTTATATCACATCACATCACATATAACCACACTAAAGCATATTGTGTTTTTAGGAATTGTTAGAATTAACAAAGTTATCAGCCAAATGGTAAATGAGACCGTTTCATACACTGGCCAACGCTGATTTTACTCACATTTGCCGCTTGGCGAGTGTTCATTTTAGTCCCTGCATTCATCCGTTAGAACTTCCATCCAAATTTTATTTTTTATAAATAAATGTGCCATTCAAAATCATACATTTCAATTGAGTGTCTTTCCAAAAGTCCAAACAAGAGTATTACTTACAAATCCAGCTCATAAAAGAAAAGCCTCATCCAACTCATCAAACACATCCACACACCACCATCGTCTCTCTTCAGCTTGCTTTTTCTTCTCCTACATTTCTCCCATCTGTTTTCACACAGATTATCCAATGAGAAACGCTTCTACAGGAACATACACTTTTTCCTCTCCAGCATTTTAGCCTGCATTAGTGAATCGATGAGTGACGATGGCCATGCAAACAGTTTGTGTTTTCAGAGGAATCTCTGGCATTCCAGCGGGACGCTTTACCAGCTGAACTACAGCGAGGGGAATGCGGTGGACACTGGCGCTTTTTCTTTCTTTCTTTCTTTCTTTCTTTTTTTAATTGAATCTTTTGTACGAACACTAAGAAATCTGACCTGTAGAGATTTGTTCTGCCTTTGCAATACAAAGCAGTTTAATAACCAAGACAATAGAGGTTTTGACAGAGCTGTCTTTATAAACACTATTTTAATGGCCTTTGTTGTTGGATGATCAATAGTTCTCATCATTGTCACTCAAAAAGCTCTGTTTTTAAGCTTTTAGAAATCTACAGAAAGACTTTTGCAATTTAACTTTTTTAAATTGAAGCTAAATGATTGCAGAAGTATTTGCACAGTCAAAGTAAGATTTTTTTTTAAGAGAGGACACATTTAAACACCATTAGTATAATCAATTATACATATTAATATCTGACCCTGGACCACAAAACCAGTCATTAGAATGCATTTTGAAATAAACTGATATAACTGAACAAATAAGCTTTCCATTGATGTACGATTTGTTAGGATAGGACATTATTTGGCTGAAATAATGCCATTTGAAAATCTGGAACAGGAGGATGCAAATATTGAAAAAAAAAATCACCTTTCTATCTTCAATGAACATCTTTACTTAATATCAATTATTTTGACCCATGCATTGTTGGCTATTGCTACAAATAAACCCCAGCCATGCTGCTACTTCTGACTGGTTTTGTTGTCCAGGTTACATTTTAAGCTTAAAATTTAGGAAAAGAGAGAGGCAACATTTTGGAAAGAAGCTATGCTGAGCTCAGCTGTCTGTGTGTAATTAAAACAATCAGATGTGAGCATAACGGCCAAAAAAATCCTCGTTCACATACATCCACCTTCAGCCTCACGCCTACGAAACCAGAGATTGAAAAACTCCTGCCAAAAGCATCAGCGCAATAAAAGAGAAGATGGAGCAAATACAAATTAGATTATATCTGGAAAATATTGTCAGCACATACACAATGCAATTGGACTTGAGTGTAAATATTGAATTACAAAAACACAATTGTATGTCTAGATATTATAACGGCATGAACTTACATATTGCAAATGCTAGTATGCATATTTTATTTTTTTGCATAAAGTTACTTTATGCGCCAGTGTCTTCTAATCATGCAAATTTAACCACACAATTACAGCTTAGCATTTCTTGACCTCCTCTAATTTTTTTTTTTTGCTCATTAGGGTCTAAGCATTCTCCATAATGTGTGCCATCTCATATACTTTGACTTGGAAATATTACATTTTATTAATGCAAATGAAAAACCACAACATCCCAATATAGATTAAACATAATGGCAAATATTCTTATATTTTTGTACATTTACAAAGCATTAAATGCTATACAAATCCAAAATGTAAGATAATCTGAACTTGTAAGGTTTCTTTAGGTTATGTTCGTATTTCAGTTGTCATTTACTGTCATCTCCGCTTCAGCGGCTATTACACAGCATAGATTAAACACTAAAAAATATGACATAATAATGCAATTCAATAAAAACAAACATTTTATGAAATTTAACTTTAAAATTCAACTAAATTTTGTACATGGGTCAAAGACGAAAAAGGGGTTATGCATAAAAACAATTGTGCAATACTGCTTTAAATACTCAAAAGTTTCCTGTTTAAATTAATTGCATTTTGGTTTTGGTTTTTTCTGAGCAAAAAAATAAATATCATACTTTTTCTCTAATTTACTGAAGACACCCATTAAAATGCCATTCAGTGTAACAATCTTGTCAGGCGTATTTACAACAAAAATCAATTTATGACATATTAAAAGACAAATTACTTTCACCTCGAATACTAATTACTTGTAATTATAAATTTTTTTTAATTTGCCGCTATCCTAGATTTCGCCCATTTGTCTGTAAAAATTTTTTTTTACTCACAATAAAAAAAATTCAGAATAAGCATGTTGTTTGAATTTTCACATAAATATTGTTACACTGAATGACAATGTAACATTTTGACACTTTAATCTCAAAAAACTTATTTGAAACCTTTACACTTTACTTAATTAATGTGTTTTCTATGGACGTAAAATCACTTTTGTACATTTCTTGGATGGACATCTTGTTTTTGACCCACATACAATTCTAAAAAAAAAACTTTAAATGCATTTGTGATAAAACTCGTTTCTCTATCCGTCATTTAGACTAATGCATACAGTCCTGGATTTCTTTTGCATGGTTGCAATTTGTCCTCTCATATACTTCCTAACATGTTACTGATTAACCTGAACCAATTGTAATTTTAGTAAGAGAAAATATTTTAGACAATGTGTTACTAAAAATGAATGCAACTGTGCCTTTAGCCATTCTACAAAGTATTATTAGCATCAACACTCAGGAAAAAAGGCACAATAGCTGTCACTATGGGGGGTATCCTTTTCAAATGGTACAAATGTGTATCTATTTAACTCTTAATGTTGTATATTGGTCTCTTAAAGGCACACAGTAGTACCCATTGAGACAGTTTTGTACCTTTTCTATCATGATAGTAAACTATAATATCACATTTTAGGATTATTTCTGTACGACAACACGTAAGTTTAAGCAGCGAGACTTTCTAGGGCAGCAGAAATGAGATACGCCAAGCACTCGAGCATCCAGATCAATTCCTTAGCAAACTAGAGATCAATCTCAATTCATCGACTAGAGTTGGGAATTTAAGGAGTGAAACAAATGTAAAGCCGCATCCGGGAAACGATTAATTACTGAAGGCAATCAAAGGTTGTTGTGAACACATGTACGAGGGCAGGACTCACAAAGTTGGGTCAAGAAATCCTCCTTCGCACATTTGTCAATTCATAACACTAATGATCGTAAGTAATATTCTATGGCAGCAGTTCACGCTGATGTAATAAGAGAAGCATTAAAAAATGATCAGCATTCCTTATGCATGAAGTGCATCAGCTGAATTTTTCCACTGCAAAACATTGAACTTTTCCAGATGCATCGCTCCTCGTCGTTCCTCGTCGCAGACGGCTCCATACCATTTTTTCCACCAAATCCGAGCGCTAACCTCTTTCTGCCTTTCGCCCCAAGTTCTTGAGCCATTATTGCTTTCGACAGACAAAGTCTTTTGGCGGATGGAGTCGGTAAATAGAGGTAAAAGAAACCAGCGGTGTAATCCGATATAGCTCAATGCTCTTTTCAATGCAGTTTTCTTCTGAACGGCCATGTTCAAAGCATGCATATACGCATACTGGCATTCTTTAGCATTATTTCGACAGGACACTGCAACGGGACGGGATCAAGAAAAGGACCACAAGCCGGGACTTGAACAAAGTGCAACGTGTGGGAGAAATACCCACACTGCTATCAACTCTGACAACAGCTTCCTTTCAGAAAATCCACTTTACACCTTCAGCGTAACACCTTCGATGTGTGCCACAACTCATTACGTGTGTTACAGAGCATGATCACGATCAAAACGTCTAATCAATAGACTAATCATCCCGGTGGATTGCCGAAAGGGAATCAATTAGGTCAACCGCTGCTATTAAAACTGTCAATACAAATAAAAATGTACAAATTTATCAGATCATTGTTATCGGCTTAGAATTACGAAAACAACATGGTAATGGTAAGCAAAGTTTCCACCAAATATGTGACCCTGGACCACAAAACCAGTCATAAGTTTACATTTGACAAAACTGAGATTTATACATCATATGAAAGCTCAATAAATAAGCTTTCTATTGATGTATGGTTTGTTAGGATAGGACAATATTTGGCTGAGATACATCTATTTGAAATCAGAAATCTGAGGATGCAAAAAAATCAAAAAGACTGAGAAAATCACCTTTAAAGTTGTCCAAATTAGGTTCTTAACAATGCATATTACTAATCAAAAATTACATTTTGATATGTTTACAGAAGGAATTTTACAAAAAATCTTCATGGAACATGAACTTTACTTAATTTCCTAAAATTTCCCTTAATTTTTGGCATAAAAGAAAATTTTTGATTTTTGACCCATGCAATGTATTTTTGGCTATTGCTACAAATATACCCCAGCGACTTAAGACTGGTTTTGTGGTCCAGGGTCACATATTGTTACTACTATACATGACCCTGAACAACAAAACCAGACACTGAATAACAAAAAGCTGGATAAATAAGCTTTCAATTGGACAATATTTGGCTGAGATACATCTATTTGAAAATCTGCAATCTGAGGGTGCAAACAAAATCCAAATATTGAGGAAATCACCTTTAGAGTTGCTCAAATGAAGTTCTTAGCAATGCATATAATAAATCAAAAATTACTTTTTGATATATTTATGGTAGGAAAAGTACAAAATATCTTCATGGAACATGAAGATGATTTTTGGCATAAAAGAAACATGCAATGTATTTTTGGCTATTGCTAGAAATATACCAGTGAGTATAAAGTTCTTTATTATCTTATTTATACTGCTTAATTGCTTATATTTTCACAAATTGTACTATATTATCTGCTAAAAGGCAACTATAAAATGAGGATATTACAAACATTAACATCTTGATTTTCTGTAAAGATGCTTAAAAATAATGTGCAATGTGAAACCTGCAAGACAAGGAAATTTGACTTGACTGGTGAAAAGTGTGGTTGCAGTATAATTTGTACTTTTAACAGCTCTGAAAGTAACCTGCAATTTAATTTTTCAACCACAAATCATGATACAGCGGCCAAAGATCCTTTTGTGAATATTTGAGAATCCACAAACGACAATAAAATAGCTTACAAATGAAAACCTTCCTTGAAGTCTGGAAGATCTGGATTCTATACACAACCTCAAAGACATTTTGACTAGGATTTCTTTTCCACTGGTAAAACAATGATTAAGCAACTAGAAAAAAATACAATTAATTACATTTGGAAGTTAACTAATTTATTCAATGAAAAAGAAAACCAGACTGGATCACTGTACACACTTGCATTTTTCTTTGGCTCCCCAAAGTACCATTTCTTGAAACATATTTAAATCTAAAGAATCTTTATCCACTATAAAGAACCTATTTGTGGAATGGAAGATGTGAAGTTCCTATAGATGTCCAAGGTTCTTCATGGAGCCATAGATGCCAACAAAGAACCTCTCTTTTTTTTTTAAGAGTGTATAAATGACAAAACAGTAAGTTTCAAAGATCTAAGACTTGAACTGTGTGCCTCAGTTTAGCCATACTTTGGAAGGGGGTGTTGGTAGTGATGCTGGTGGCTCAAGTTTTTAGCAATTGAGATTCAACCACTTTGTTATGTAAATGCATGCTTGGAAACGAAGTGCTAGAAATCACAGGCAGTTGATGTGAGCTGAGATGGCACTTCCTCTAAAGACGTGCACAACAAATGGAGCGCGCCACAACTGCGCATTTGTTCATGCGAGTTCACTCTCTGCATTCAAATGAGTGAGCACTAAACAATGACTCATAATACACATCTAAGGGTGACCATTTCATACATTTCAAATGTAAACCGTGAGGTTTCCGCGTGAATTAGTCCTTTATTTATTTATTTACGCATATATCTTCAGGTTATCCGCATACTTGCCAAATTAATTCAAACGCCTTCATGTTCAGTTCTTTTCGTATTCATTCGTGCTTGTGTCACGTCGTTGTACGTGAGAGCTTGCTTTCAGGTTTATTTCGCTCTGCTCCATTTTACCGTTTTTGAACGTCCTTGTGTGAACACCAAATCCGAGTTCAATTTTGACAACCTTGTTGATATTTAACATCCAAACTAAAGATTTCATTTTTAAAGTAAAGTAACATACCGAGGCAAAATGTGATAATGCCAACTAATCTTTGCATTTGATTGTGTTCTTGCTTGTACGTGGCACACCATCAATTGCTCTGCATAGATTCAAATGACAAACTAGTGCTGCAAGAGTGTGTTTTTCATGAGCAACTGTGACATGAGCAGCTCATAGCACGCTTAATAATGCATGTGCAGTAAAATGATCTTAATTTAGCTGCTGTGCATGGACCTCCAAAAAGGCAAAACAAAATCAACCGAAAAAGAAAAAAAAAGCCATTTTATTGAAAAAAAAGGGCTTGTCCCAAAACATCCCATTGTAATGTCAAATAAAGAGTTTATAATTTCCCCTATATATGTGGAAAAAGAAAGTGTGCTTTTGTTTGTTGAAGCTATAGTTTGAAAAACTATACTGTCTCTCATAGTGTTTTTGCCCCATAAATTTTGGTTTTATTGCACAGGTCTCTATATTTCTCCTATAGAGATAATTCCATGACAGATAAGCATGATGTATTGCCTCCTACGAAAATCACATCTGGCCCTCATCCTGTGCTTTTTAAAGAAGAAAAAAACGTCTTTCTAAGATGAACGGCCCCGTTTTGAACATTACTGAAACAATGCACGCACAATTAGGTGACCCTGCATGCTTTCAAGCCCTTAAATTAAATCTTTAAAAAGTATTTTGTGAGACCTGGTGTTTTCTTTAAAAGCCCTGCAGTTTCACTGCTTGCTGTCCCAGTGTTTTAACACCCGAATGGAGACTGTGGATGTGTTGAAATGCATGAAAAAACACCCCACGGTATTCGGACGTGTAGTGCGTAAAATGGAGATATGGATAATGTGAATGATACTCACAGATTGAGGAATAGTCCCAGCAGGTCTATTGACGCAATAAAAAGCGAGGGTTTATAAGTCACCTCTAAATCAGCGCACAAAGACTTTCATCGTGCGCTCAGGTAGATCTCAGATCCGCGCAGTCCACAAAACCACATTAGGCCTAGGAATATGGAAAGCTGAGAAAAGCGAACAGCCGGTTCACATTTAAAAGGAGCATTTCGTCGTTTTCAGCAGCCGGAGTTGTCCCGCTCCATGCAACACTCGCTTTCGGGCAGAGCGCAATGAATGCCCGTTTAAATCAAAGCCACGCGCCTTTGGACGTCGCGATGGCCCGACCGGTTTACCTCTGGACGGCCGTTTGCACAACCGGGACGGGACTAGCCCCACACTCAGTTGAAAGAGTGCGCTTTTCAAAAAAACTTAAGGAAATTCCACTCGTTTCGTACTGCGGAAAGTGAACCTCGATCCAGGAGCAGAAAGACGGCTTGCGCGTCGAGCCGGCTGCGTGTCTCACTGCAGAGGCGCGCTGCAAAACCCGGGCTGGAGTTCTCGCTGGTGGACGCGGAGCGGAGCGGCACCTGGCCTACAAAGTCAAACCCCATTCGAGGGGCCATAAACCTCATGGAAGTCTCTCCTCTCAACAACTGTTCAAACACTGCCAAAAGTTTGCCGTGGGATGGTGATATAAATTAGTACTTCCTCCAAAACACTACTCTGTGTACAGAGCCACACTGAGATACTTCTTTATATACAGTCAGTGGCGGTTAGATTACTTACACATTGTAATCCGTTACTGATTACAAATTACATGGTGGAAATTGTAGCTCGTAACAAAATCTGTTAGATTATACATATTAGGTGATGTATCCTGACTACCTTTTGATTAAGAAAATATGTTGCATTCCCTGTTATTATCATCATAAAGTGTATTAAACATTACAGTATGCCAAGGCTTCACAAACTAGGAAAAGTAACTGTAATTTTTAGCATTTTAAAATGTAATATAATCTAATTAAAAGCACTTTTTGGATAACGGATTACGTAAACCAGATTACATGATACACATTTTTATATATATTTCTTATTGTATCTATGGTATCGTCTAAATACACTGCAAAAAATGTTTTCTTACTAAGATTTTTGTCTTGTTTCCAGCCAAAATATCTAAAAATTCCTAAATCAAGAAGGATTTTCTATAGACGAGTAAAAATTAAAGTCTTATTTTCTGAAAAAACAAGTCAAAATTAGTGTGTTTTTGCTTGAAACAAGCAAAATAATCTGCCAATGGGGTAAGAAAAATAATCTTGTTTTCAGTTTGAAATAAGATTTTTTTTTTCTTACCCCATTGGCAGATTATTTAGCTTGTTCTAAGAAAAAATAACTTCATTTTGGCTTGGTTTTTTTTTCTGAAAACAAGACAATAATTTTTACTCGTCAAGAAAATCCTTCTTGATTTAGAAATTTTTTGATATTTTGGCTGGAAACAAGACAAAAAATCTAAGTGTATGTTTTATCTTCTGTACTGCTTTAAAAAATAATACTCTATGTATATATATTGACCTATTTTAATATATTTTTTTTAATTTTAGTTATTTTCATTTTAATTTTTAGATATGTTTTTGTCAGTTTTAGTAGCTTTTGGTTTTTATGTCTACGTAATTTAGTGTTGTCAAACGATTAATCATGATTAATTGCATCTAAAATGAAAGTTGTTGCTTACATAATATATGTGTGTACGGCTGTGTACAAATAATATTCTGTAAATAAATAACATTGGAAAAAATCTTAGTATTTTTCAAAATAAAAAAGGTATATATACTTCCAAAAATATATATGTATGTGAGTGTATTTATACGTACATAATAAATATACACAGCATACACACATATATTATGTAAACAAAAACTTTTATTTTGGATGTGATTAATCGTTTGACAGCTCTAATGTAATTTAATTTAATTTTAATTGTTTTAATGCATCAAGTTAAACTAAATCAGTCAGGGATTTCTTACTTAGATTTTTTTGTCTTGTTTCCAGTCAAAATATCTAAAAATTCTTCAGTCAAGAAGGATTTTCTAGACGAGCAAAAATTATTTTCTTGTTATCAGAAAAAAAATGTCAAAATTAGTCGGAATTAAGTGTGTTTTTGCTTGAAACAAGCAAAATAATTTGCCAGTGGGGTAAGAAAAATTATCTTGCTTTCTGTTTGAAATAAAACTCACTTTATTTTGACTTGTTTTTTTATGAAAACAAGAAATTATTTTTACTTGTCTAGAAAATCCTTGTTGATTAAAAAAAAAGAAGATATTTTGGCTGGAAACAAGACAGAAAAGCATTTTTTTTTTCAGTGCAGTATTACTTTTTAAACTTTGTAGTATATTTATAATATTTATAAACAGTTATTAGAAACACATTACAACTATGTAACAACTGTAGTAACAGCAAATGAAACTTTATTTTATTTTTTAATACAACGAATGCAAGTTTGTGAGCCATTTTTCCTAACAAACACCCCATGTTGTCAGCTAAATGCTCAAACATTAACATCTAAAAGGACTTATTAATTACAAAGTATTATTCACATCAGTCCAACTAAAGTTTATGAGCTCTTTAAAAAAAATGCACTTTTGCACTTTTTACAATATAATGAAGTGACAAGCATGCTTTCTATATGTATTAGTTGAATCATGGTTGATGAGCACAAACTACACTCTTAAAAATAAAGGTGCTTCACAATCCCATAGAAGAACCTTTTTTGTCTAAAATGGTTTCATAATGAACCTTTAACATCTGAAGAACCTTTCTGTTTCACAAAAGGTTCTTTGTGGTGAAAGAAGGTTCTTCCGATTATAAAAAGGTAAGAAAGAGATGCTTCTTTGCGGAACCAAAAATGGTTCTTCTAAGGCATCGCTGTGAAGAACCATTTAAAGCAGCTTTATTTTTAAGAGTGCATTTGACATTCCAGTTATACTGTCACACATTCATCCCACTGTCCTTTCGATTCGAGCTGAAAAATGAGCTGCCTGATTTCTCTTAGATTAAGGAGGAAATTCAGGACAAATCCTTGCGGCTGATGAATGAGGTTTGAGAAGAGTCAGATCAGCAGGAAGTGGGAGCGGAACGGCAGAGATGAATGAATCAGGCAGACTCAGTGGTAACTTGAGCCGCATGCAGTCATCTCAACACTTCACCCAACAAAAAAATGTTTGTCCAGCCATTTGTTCCCAGTGGTGTCAGTAGTATCTCCCCTGAGTGATTCCTCTGGGGCCCCAGCCCGCCTCAGGATAGCCGAGGGAACAAATGACATGTGCTGCAACGATAGTCTGTTTTTTGAAAAATAACAGCCTGCGACTCCCGCTCCGACAAGAATTCCTCCGAAAAAAAAAAATCAGGAACAGTTTTCATTTTGAGAAATGAAACCCAATCTTAGCTGTGAAGACAGTATGAGAAAAGTAAAGAGATTTGTTTCCAATACACCCTCTTCATTTCCTCGCCATCTGAAGATTTGCTACTGCGCTTACATAAATACAACACGTTTTGCACTGCTTCCAAAAAAAGATTAATTTCCATCTTTTTTTGTCATCACAAGAACATAGGTCAGTCGGATCTCTTACATGTGGCATCAATATTAATAATATTTTAAAAAAAGGAAAGGAGGCACACAAGGGAAGCAATGAATTTGGGTCAGATTCACAAGGTGCAAAGCGACTGGATTAGTAGTGTGCTCTTCTGTATTAATAGGCATCATTTTACATCATAAAGAAGAGCAGGATAAATGAAAACAGGTGTTGCAATTTGAGCAATATAACAATGTTTAAGCAGTAGGTCAAACAAATTGAAGAAAATGCAAAGAGATGCTGATATTCATTCTGTTTCGTTTTCTTGTGTAATGTGTGTAATGCAAACTCTTGTTTGCATGATATATGAATTATCTATTATTTAAAAAAATACATTTTGTATTTACTGTAATGTACTTTACAGCTGCACAATTACAACATCTGAAAAAAAAACTAAATTATATTCTGGTAATAGCATAAAATGCAGCATATAAGCAAATTAATTATCAGTATCAGTATGAAATGCATGCACCTTTTTCATATTTCTTTTTTCTGTTAAACAAATGAATGCACAATAAATGTATAAATGTGATTAACTGTAAGGTCAACCAATATAGTAAAAAAAAAATTATATTTCAATCCAAGAAAATAAATTAATATTTGTCACAATTGAAGAAAAACTTTATTTTTGTTGTGCACATTTGAACATATAAAACATTTGAAGTCAGACTGAAAGTTGAAACTAAATTTAAAAACTATATTTTATTGAGCTGAAAATTCATAATAAATGACATTTTAAGATATATTCAAACAGTTATTTTAAATAGTAAAAATATTTCAACATTTTACTGTTTTTGCTGTGCTTTGGATCAAATAAATGCAAGCTTGGTGAGCAGAAGAGACTTCTTTAAAAAACATTAAAAATACTGTTACGTTTCAAAAACCTATAAATAATATGGTATTAAAATAACTGGTAGTGTATATTTAAAAAATATAATTATTTATTTTTAAAAGCATTTACACGTTGCCCTTCACATCATTTATACGTTGCCCTTCACATATTTCAATCCAAGAAAATACATTCACATTTGTCACATTTGAAGAAAAACCTTGTTTGTTGTCTTACATAACCTTCATAACCTTCATATAACACAGGTTTTATCAAGGTTAAATGAAACTAAAAAGATTTTAAAAATTCAGTTTCAAATAAAAAAATATATATATTTCAGTTATCTTTTAGTCATAAAATAAATAAATAAACATTTTTTAAAAATTCCTGCATTTGGGTTCCCATTCATCTGTGACTGCATTGACAATTAGACATTTTTTAACAGTTGTTTTAATGGTAAAGATTTAAAATAATAATAATTAAGATGTGTGCATTAAAAAAAACCCTGAAAAAATAGAGGACTTCTAACAACGTGGCACATTCATATAAAATATCATATAAAATCTTATTTGTCACTGCGAAAATTATTGGTTTTATTATAGTAAAAATGTACTAACTATGATTTTTTGGAGTATTGATTACCATTTGTATATAACCACAACTTTACTACAAATACCATGGTTAAACAATAAAAAATTTACATTGGAAACTTTTGCAAAAGTAAATATTTTCTAAAGCAATTTCAGTCTTTAGTGAAAACTTCATTGCATTTTCAGGGGGAAAAAATGCCATCAAATTAAACGTAAAAATTAAGTGTGAAATTGAATTGAATAATATGGTTAGGGAAAATTAATGCATTCAGATTCAATGACAAATTCAATTTAAGTTAAAATAAGTTAGGAATGCAGTTGAATTGACTTAGGAAAATTAAGTTGATGAAATGTAATTAAGTTGAAAAAACTTTAAAATTAAAAAACTAAAAAATTTAAGTTGATCCAACTGTTCACTTATACAGTTGAAATAGAGTTATTCTAATGTAAATATTAGGACATATAAAACATTTGAAATCACACTGTAAAAAGTTAAATCAACTTTAGTCAGTTCACCTCACAAGTTAAATCTACTTATTTTTATTGTAATAAGTTAAAATGACTTGTAGTTTTAAGCAGATTTAACTTAAAATTTTAAGGCAGCTGCTGAACTTTTTATTAAATTTATTCCTGTGATCAAAGCTACATTTTCAACATCATTGCTTCAGTCTTCAGTGTCCTGAAGCAATCCAGATCCTTCAGAAATCATCCTAATATACTGATTTGCTGCTCAAGAAACCTAGAAAATTTAAGCTGATCCAACTGTTCACTTATGCAGCTGAATTAGAGTTACTCTAATGTAAATATTAGGATTGAATGAACTTAAATTATGTAAGTGGGATTGACCTAGGAAAATTAAGTTGATAAAACGTAATAAATTAAGTTGAAAAAACGAAACATTTTTAGGTGTTATCAACTGAAGTTTTGACTTTTTACAGTGTGATTGGTGTAGCAAAACCATTATAAATTTGTGATTACCATGTTTTCTTGTTTTGTTTATTTGTAGTAAAACTATGGTTAATTTTTGTAAGGGCAACACCCTGTCGAATAAAAGAAATTCACTGATACTACATATGTATATATATGCATTTGAGTTGAGCTGCAGAAGAATTCCAGCAGGCAAATATCTAATGTTTTCCATTCACATGCACAGACTTCAATGTTCTCATCTGCCTCTTCTTTGTAGTCTCTCCATTCCTACATGTGTTTCCCTTTTAGACATATTGTTCTCTATGTTGGGAAAACCTCAAAAAGAACTGAGAACTTTTCAGAAAGTGTCACACCGCTAATAAGAGAGCGCTGGAGAAGAAAACTGCGGCAAAATATATCTGTGGTAAATGAGTCACTGGTTAGATGGGGTAAAAAAAAGATGCACTGTTGTGCAGATGACTCTCCATCAAGACTTTTTTTTTTGTAATGAAACACATTTCGGTGCCTTTTAATGGGAGACAAAGCACATGGCATGCACTCCACCCACAAACTAGCTTTCATAACCCACTTCTGAAATCGCATTCTTTGCTGCTGAAGTCGACTCTATCCTTCACCCGCTGCTCATATGTCTATAAGAGGCTGAAAACACTGATGCTGCGTTCAACTCTAAGTAAACCAGACAGCGAGTGATCCTTTCTCAATCGCTGAAGTATTAGTGTCCACGACACTTTAGAGTGCAGACATAGATTTGTGCTCATATTTTCACTTGAAACAGACCTGAAAAGAGTCCTTGAACAGATTATAGGGCTCTCATGAAAATGAAAGAGCACAGGTGCTAGAGTTTTCTTGAAGAAATTAGTTAAAAGTTAATTTTGTGGTGAAGTGTAATTTCTACATTAAGTAACTGAGTTCATGCAAGAATGAAAAAAGAGTAAATTTAAGCTTGTAGAATTCAAAACTTGAACTTTTACATATATAAAATATTATTAAACCATTGTAAATCACAACTAATAGGCACCTCCATCCACATTTGCATTTACAATGTACACAACTGTAAGACTGTAAGGTAAATAAAAGTTAAAACTAAATTAAAAAATGATCATTTGTTGAGCTGTTTTCAACATACACTACCATTCAAAGGATTTGAATAGATTTTTAATGTTTTTTAAAGAAGACTTTCTGCTCACCAAGCCTGCATTTATTTGATCCAAAGTACAGCAAATGCAGTAAAATTTTGAAAAAATTTTAATATTTAAAATAACTGTTTTCTATTTTAATATATTTTAAAATGTAATTTATTTCTGTGACCAAAGCTAAATTTTCAGCATCATTGCTCCAGTCTTCAGTGTCACATGATTCATCAGAAATCATTCTAATATACTGATTTGCTGTTCAAGAAACATTTATTATTTATTAATATATTTTTGTCATATTTTTTTCTCGTTTTTTTTATCAAAAGTGATGATAAAGACATTTATAATGTTACAAAAGGTTTCTATTTCAAATAAATGCTGTTCTTCTGAACTTTCATTTTATCAAAAAAAAAAAAAAATTATTTAGCTGTTTTCAATATAATAATAATAATAATATACATGCTTTAATAGAATTTTTTTAGTGCTTAGATGTTTGAGTTAAGTTTACAAACTGTGGTTAAGTAAACTTAAAATAATTAAGTAGAAATGACTCATCAAACTCTAACTGCATGTTAAATTGACTTATTTCCTTTGCTAATTGTACTTAAATTAGTTAAGTAGATTTTACTTAATTCCATACTTAAATTAACTTACTGCAAAAACTTGTCAAATAAAAATGAAGTAAATTCACTTATTGTTTTTTTCAGTGTGGGTCATTCTGCAATTTAGGGTATGTGTATTATATTAAAACTAAAAACTAAACTAAACTGTTTGCACTGTAAAACAGTTAATAGTAAGACACACCAACTTGCAATATCAAGCAGCAAGACAAGCTGTGTTGTACAGCTAAAAATAGCTGGACGCGGATGAGACCAGAAGCCAGACCCATAAAAATTACAAATGGCCATGACTGCTCTTTGGGGGAAAATAAGGTGGATAATGTCCAGGTTAATGCTAAAAGAGCTATTCTGTACTGTCTTAATGGATTAAATGAGCTAGATTTATAGTCTACTCAAATATACTTGGGCTGTATTTTAGTCCCCTACAGTTTCTAAAGTACTGGTTGAGCAAAATTAATTGTTCAAAGCTTTTCACAATTCTTTCGGAATGCCCATTATAATGAATAAAAATTATTATTATTAATTTTCCGGTTTGTTTGTTGTTTTTTTTTTGCATAAAATAATGTCTTATATTCATCTTATATACATATACAAGTATTTTGTCATGTCCCTGAGGCACTTCACTTTGAGTTTGTACTTGGAAAATTATTAACAAAATGTGCATTGTGTCTGTGATTTTTGGCAATAATGTAAGCTTTTATTTGTGTTCCTTTTTGGCTATTTGATTAAAAAAAATAGACTTTAAAGTTATGTCCCTCAGTTTGAACTCAACCCTATCACACTAATCATTCTACAACCGTAATAATATAGACTCTGCTCATATGTGACATTATTTACCACAAATTGCATCATTCAGGGCTCTTTAATAGTAGGTTAGTAGTATCACATTTATATTAAAATATAGATACTCATATTTTTGAGGCATATTATAGTCAGGGAGGGTTCTGTCAAGTGTAACAACTCAACCCTGACACATAAAATTAAGATTGATTTAAAATTAAGACATTTTATTTTAATCCATAGGTATATATACTATGTACTTGTTTTATTGCTGCCATATATGGTCTGATCTCCTAACTACATGAGGAGCAGTGGCCATTTTGACTGAAAAACCTCAACCCTGTCACAAATTGTTGAGTTATTTACTTAATTTATCAATAATTTTAATGAAAAACATATATAAAATAGTCATGGTTTCAGCACATACAGTATATACTTAGCAAATAGATTTTTTGATGTAATATGTTCACTGAAATTTTGACAAGCATCCTAAATCAGAAATTGCACTCGCGTTTGGATCAGAAAGACAGTGTTGAGCTGCAGATATCTTGACCCAGAAATAAGGGGACAATATGAGAAAGAGTCAAAACCAAAAATTTAAAACTGAAGGTAATGTATCCCTTCAAATGTGTTACAGACTTCAACCCCTTCACAACTGGTCACATTTATATTTAAAAAAAAAATATTGAGAAGATTAAAACAATAAAATTGTGGTTTTAGTTAAACTTATAAATAAATAAAAATTTGTATACAAAAATAAACAGAGCATAGACAAACTATTTGTGTATTTTGAGCTTCAGTCCCGTAAAAATGTGAAAAAAATATGCTAAATGTTACATTTGTTATTATTAAATTAAGTTATCAGGAACACATGAGCAGATGTTTGTTTTATAATAAGTTCTTTGTAAAATCCTTTTTTAAAACAGTCTCATTTTGTCCGTTATGGGGAGAAAAGAAAAGGTGTCTTAATCTGAAAAAAAAAAAAAGAAAATACTAAAAGGTCGTTAATGCCTGAGGTGGGAAAATATGATTTTTAAAGGTTTGACATGTGCCTAATTTTGTGGGGTATTTAGAAAATGAATCATGAATGTATATTCCAAGTCGAAATGTTACCAAATCCCAGAAATGATCCACTTTCAATTTACTCAAATATACTATCATATATATACTAGCATTTTATTTACCTCATTTGTTGACATGAGCTGGTCCAAACATAACACCATCGTTATAAACAGATGCTTTCTTTACAGCTGTTTTCTCAACTCTGGTATTTTTGGGCTTATTTTATTATTGAGAGGAAAACGTGCTGAACATATTTACACATTCATTTAAATGAATGAGCATTAAAGGGTTAGTTCAGCCAAAAATGAAAATTAGCCCATTATTTACTCATCCTCCAGGCATCCTAGGTGTATATGACTTCCTTCTTTCAGACAAAATCAATCAGAGTTCAATTAAAATTATCTTGGCATTTCCAAGCTTTAGAAAGGCATAGGCGAGTGCTTCTCTTCATCAGTCTAAAACAAGTCCAATAAAGTGCATCCATCCATAATAAAAAGTGTCTCACACGGCTCTGAGGGGTGAATAAAGGCCTCCTGTGGTGAATAGATGCATTTGTAAGAAAAAATATCCATATTTTAAACATTCATGTCTGAATCATAATTTGTGTTTTACCGCTTCTAGTGTTCATTTCAACTGGAAACTGCCATGATTCGTGCATATAGGTATGTTTTTCAGTTTTGTAGAAATCAGGCTTGTGCACAATTCAGAATTTCAGAATTGACCGCCATTCAATTCATGAGTTGGAATTTGAATTGAATTGACTCCGCCCCACAGGAAGTTGAAGTTGAATTGGAGTTGGAATGACAGGAAGTGGAATTAAATTCATGGCAATTCAAAGACATTCCACACAATCATACAACAGAAAGAATGTGTTGAATCTCACATACAATTACATACATTTTGTAATTTAATAGCATAATTTCATTACACATAACTAGTCACTCCTCAACCCTGCATACATTTATAATGACCAAATTCTTGAAATAAATTACTCCCTCAATGTTTGATTAGTTTTGTTCAAAATGTTATTTTCATTTCAAAGTAATCAAATAACACAATGTAATCTGTAAAAGTAGTTCAAACTAATATCATTTCTAGAATATGTCATGAAATCATATCTGACATATATTGTAAAGATTCATTGTTAAACACTTCACTTATGTATATGAATTTCTTTGAATTTATATTGAATTGCAATTCTGCTTCCTTTAATTCAAATTCGAATTGAAATTCTAGATCCTGTTTTTGACATCAATCCAAATTCAATTCAAATTCAAGAATTTAATTGGAATTTACACTGCAAAAAATGCTTTTCTTACTTAGATTTTTTGTCTTGTTTCCAGCCAAAATATCTAAAAAATTCTTGAATCAGGAAGGATTTTCTAGACGAGTAAAAATTTGTGTCTTGTTTTTAGTAAAAACAAGTCAAAATTAGGTGAGTTTTTGCTTAAAACAAGCAAAATAATCTGCCAATGGGGTAAGAAAAAAAATCTTATTTCAAGCAGACAACAAGATTATTTTTCTTACTCCATTGGCAGATTATTTTGCTTGTTTTAAGCAAAAACTCACTTAATTTTGACTTCTTTTTACTAAAAACAAGATAATAATTTTTACTTGTCTAGAAAATCCTTCCTGATCCAAGATTTTTTAGATATTTTGGCTGGAAACAAGACAAAAAAATCTAAGTAAGAAAAGCATTTTTTGCAGTGTAGGAGTCATTCTCAATTCAATTCTGAATTGTGCACAAGCCTGGTAGAAATGTATATAGAGGCATGTATTTTCAGTGAGCTTATGTTGCAACCAACACATTAATTTTCTCATAATATACATTTCAAATCACAACAGTGTCTTTATTTTTAATTTGCCGGAAAAAAACTGTAATATTGTGAAATGTTATTTCAATTTAAAATAACTGCTTTCTATTTGATTAAATTTTAAGATATAATTTATTCCTGTGATACAAAGCTACATTTTCAGCATCATTACTCCAGTCTTCAGTGTCACATGATCTTTCAGAAATCATTCTAATATTTTGATTTATGATCAATGCTGAAAACAGATGTGCTGCTTAATATTTAGTTGGAACCTGTGACTATTCTTTTCAAGATTTTTTAACAAATACTTCACTAATATGATTCTAGTTGATAGGCCGGATTAGAATTCTTTAGAAAAACATTAAAATCTTACTGATCCCAACGTTTTGAGCGGCAGTGTATGTTGTTTTGATGTAGATTTGTTAGAAATAAATATGTTAGTTTTATAAATTGCAGTAGGAGTGTTTTTGAGCAATCATGAGTAATACAGTCAAAGGAATTGAACTAAATTTATTCATTTCAACACAGTTAATACTTTCGTATTGCTTTTAGTAATTCTCAGATTATATGTTCTTATACATTTCATACAATGATATATTCAAATAAAATTTCTAATTTCCTCTTTATCACTATTATCTAAAACAAAATTGACCCAGAATGTCAAATTATAGATTTTGAATACATTAAGAGCTTAGAAAATGCATTAAGGGTTGAAATATTTACAAATATGACAAATAGCTTCACTGCAAAAAAAATTTTTCTTACTTAGATTTTTTGTCTTGTTTCCAGTCAAAATATCGAAAAATTCTTAAATCGAGAAGGATTTTCTAGATGAGTAAAAATTATTGTCTTGTTTTAAAAAAAAAAACAAGTCCAAATTAAGTGTGTTTTTGCTTGAAACAAACATGGGGTAAGAAAAATAATCTTGTTTTCTGTTTGAAATAAGAATTTTTTTTTTTTTTTTTTTTTTTTGCTTGTTCTAAGCAAAAACTCACTTAATTTTGACTTGTTTTTTCTGAAAACAAGAAAATACATTTTACTTATCTAGAAAAGAAAAGTTTGTTTGAACAATGCAAGAAATGCTTGTCTTACTTAGATTTTTTGTCTTGTTTTCAGCCAAAATATCTAAAAATTAAGGCAACCACTTCAGTTGAATAGGTTAAAAAATTAACTATATGTATCTCCTTACTTACCCAGTTGATTACTTTGATAATTGCAAACATTTTTTTTATTACAAGTTTTCTAAAATGTTATGTTTTAACATGCAAATGAGGCATTATTTAATGAAATATGCACTGATTTGCATACATTTCTAGTACAAAAATCTAAAAATTGGATGAAGTCAGTTTAAAAATTCTTGTTTAATTTTTTTTACAAATTAGAGTCAAATGTTTTCACAGAAGGAATTTTGGGTCTCTCATCAGAAAAAAAAAACAGATAGGAAACACTATATATTTTTTACCATTTTTTGTGGAATAAAATGTATAAAATCAAGCAAATTATATATGAACAAATTCCTCTGTAAAAAGATATAGACAGGAATAAAAATATAAAGTTTGGTGTGTGTAAGTGCGACTAAAGTGGAGATTTATGGCTCAGTGTAGGAGAAAAAACTCATTTGGAGAAAACAGCCTTTAAAAATATGGATTGTAATTGAAATCTATTGACACGAATAGATAAAGTGCTATAAAAGAAATACTTAACAGTATTTTTGGCTGTTTTATTTCCACTAGTCTGGAAAAAACACTTAATAAAACACTAAAAAGCCCAAAATCACAAACTTGATAGCTGCATGAAAAAACAGCGTTTTTGCCTGTAAAATGTATTTTCAGGCAAGTCAAAATTAAGTGAGTTACTGTTACTGATGCACAAAGCAGCTAAATAGAATAGTAACAATGTAAAACAAAGTGACATGTTTTGACCATGTTTTAGTGCTTTGATGGATTTTCCACATTCTCCCCTGGCTTCCCCCATGCGCACGCTTCTCTTTGTTTGATAAGTTAGTGGGCTTATGCATATACAAATAAAAGTGAAAGCCAGTGTGAATCTGTCTGACAGACAGTTGGGACTTGTGGCATATGGGGAAGCAGGCTGGACGCCATCCAGAGGGCTAGGAGCGGAGAAAGAGAGAGCGAAAGGGGACTGACTGGTGTGTGGGGTAAAAGAGAAACACAGAAAGCGAGAGGGAGAGACGGGGCCCCAGGCAGCCTGCCCTGTCTTTGTTTACAACAAAAAGCCATTGTTTGATGTGGCCGCAGAGCCTCTGCTTCAAACCAGGCTTCTTCTGCTACAGGATGTACTGTGGGTAAGATGCCAGACGCAGAGCGAGGACTGGAAAACTTGTACACCAAGGAAAGCGCTCAGGACGCTGGAATCTTACCGCTTCTTGCCACTCCTGGGACTCTCATCGCCGAAGCTCCTGACTGCTGCAACAAAAGCCGGATTGTTACCCAGCCAAACCTTCCTCTAATGCTTTTTTCTTTGTCCTTATTTAGAATGCAACCAACATGATTTGCTAAATACAAAATGCCCACAGCAATGTGTGTTTTGGTCTGAGGGGCAAATGAGGTTGGCAACTTAGGAAGTCATATGCCTGAAAAGATACTCGGTTTCTATTCTGGGCAGCAAAGATGTGTTTTAGTTTCCTGAAAGTTTTAGTTTCATCCGGGTGCTAAGGTTTCCCCCACAGTTCAAAGAAAAGCAGGACAGCACTGGAAAAAAATATTTGTCTTGTTTCCAGCCAAAATATCAAAAAATTCTTAAATCAGTCAAATTATAAGTTATAATGAGTTTTTGCAGGAAGCAAGCAAAATAATCTGCCAATGGGGTAAGAAAAAAATCTAATTTCAAACAGAAAACAAGATTATTTTTCTGACCCCATTGGCAGATTATTTTGCTTGTTTCAAGCAAAAACGCACTTAATTTTGACTTGTTTTTTTTTCTGAAAACAATCATTTTCGCTTTTCTAGAAAATCCTTCTTCATTTAAGAATTCTCAGATATTTTTTCTGGAAACAAGACAAAAATATAAGTAAGAAAAACATTTTTTTGCAGTGCGAGCAGGACAGCATTGCAAAAAAATGCTTTTCTTACAAAGTCAAAGGAATTGAACAAAATTAATTCATTTCAACACAGTTAATACCGGTTATTCTCAGATTGTATGTTTTTAATAAATTTCATGCAATGATATATTCGAATAAGTTTCTAATTTTCAAAAACAAGATGGACCCAGAATGTCAAATCGTATTTAGATTTTAAATGCATTAAAAGTAAAAAAAAAATGCATTAAGCATTACAAAATATATACAAATTTGACAAATGGCTTCACTGCAAACAATAGCTTTTCTTACTTAGATTTTTTGTCTTGTTTCCAGCCAAAATATCTAAAAAAATAAAAATAATTATCAAGAAGGATTTTCTAGATGAGTAAAAATTATTCTCGTTTCCCCAAAAAGAAAAAAAGTCAAAATTAAGTGTGTTTTTGCTTGAAACAAGCTAAATAATCTGCCAATGTGTAACGAAAAATAATCATGTTTTCTGTTTGAAATAAGATTATTTTTCTTACCCCATTGGCAGATTATTTTGCTTGTTTTAAGCAAAAACTCACTTCATTTTGATTTGTTTTTTTTCTGAAAACAAGAAAATAAATGTACTTGTCTGGAAAAGACAAGTTTGTTTGAACACTGCAAAAAATGCTTGTCTTATTTAGATTTTTTTGTCTTGGTTCCAGCCAAAATATCTAAAATTATTAAGGCGAGACATTGCAGGTGAATAGGGCAAAAAATTAACTAATAGTTATCATCTTACTTACCTAGCTGATTGATTACATTGATAATTGCAAACTTTTTTGTATTACCAGTTTTCTAAAATGTTAGGTTTAAATATGCAAATGAGGCATTATTTAATAAAATATGCGCTAATTTGCATACTTTTCTAGTACAAAAATCTACTTAGATTTTTTTGTCTTGTTTCCAGCCAAAATATCAAAAAATTCTTAAATCAAAAAGGATTTTCTAGACAAGTAAAACATTTTTTTTCTTTAAACAGAAAACAAGATTATTTTGCTTATTTCAAGCAAAAACGCACTTAAAAATATTTTCTTGTTTTCAGAAAAAAAAGTCAAAATTGGGTGTTTTTGCTAAGAACAAGCCACATAATCTGGCAATTGGGTATAAGCAAAAAAAAAATCTTATTTCAAAAAGAAAACATTGTTTTTCTGACCCCATTGGAAGATTATTTTTTGCTTTCTTCACACTTAATTTTGACTTGTTGTTTTCTGAAAACAAAACAAAAATGTTTACTCATCAAGAAAATCCTTCTTCATTTAAGAAGTTTTAGATATTTTGTCTGGAAACAAGACAAAAAAAATCTAAGTAAGAAAAGCATTTTTGCAGTGAGGATACACTGGGACACTAAATTTAGAATTTATTTATTTCTTTAATTTATTTGAATCATTTTAAAAAGTGTACATCATGAATCAATTACTGTAAGTAACACAAACTTATTCCAAATCATTGAATGAAGTTATTTTGAAGTGACCACTTCACATAGTTTCAAAGTGATTTTATGCTTCCCGGAAAGGATTTAATGCATCTAAACATAGCATTTAATAATATGGTTGTACTAAATGCTGAAAAGCTAAATCTGCTCCTTAAAGCAGCAAATAATCTGTAAATACTCATCCTCAGCCTATAAAAGCCTCTCTTCACCCAGATTAGTTGAAACGGTACTAAGATGAACAGCTGAACATTAAAACACTATCAAGTTTATTTTCTCATCTTGCTGAAATACACACACACACACTGAATTTTAATTTGCGCTTTATCATAAAAAGAAATACTTTCTGTTGTCAGTGTTTAGTTTACTTAAAAACAACTTCTATTTAAAATATGCATGTCTTCTGTTATGTACTAGCATAAACCTGAAAAATGTATAAATCCCTCAATAATTTCTGCAGGCAGTAAAGCCACTCAAAGCAACACTCAATCAATATGTTTTTATTTTTAAATTAGTGTTATTTGTTTTTAGACAAACTGAACAAAGCAAGTGTAAATCATGTTTTTTGATTAGATCAATATAAAAAAATTAAATAAATGACACAGTTGTTTCCTTTTTTTCAGTACATCCTAGGGCAAGCATTTTTTGAAAATGGATGAATGGATGCATGGAAATGTATTTCAATTTTCTTTTTCAGAGCCTTATTTGGCTCTATTTGAAATTCTGCATATATATTTTTACATGTTGATTTTATTGTTTTACCTTTTCCCCAGACATTCAGTCTTGGAATACTTTACCAGTCAAAAGTTTTTGAACAGAAAGTTTTTTTTTTTGATCCAAAGTACAGCAAAAACAGTACAATTTTGAAATTTACTATTTAAAATAACTATTTTCTATTTTAATATATTTTAAAATGTAATTTATTTATTTTGATTTCAAAGCTGATTTTTTGCATCATTACTCCAGTCTTTAGTGTGACATGATCCTTTAGAAATCATTCTAATATTCTGATTTGCTGCTCAAAAATAATAATAATAATAATAATAATATTATAGAAAACAGCTGAGTAGATTTTTTTCTTTGATGAATAGAAAGTTCAGAAGAACAACATTTGTCTGAAATAGAAATCTTTATAGCATTATAAATGTCTTTGTCATCACTTTTAAAGAATTTAAAGCTTCCTTGCTAAATAAAAGTATTAATTTCTATCATTTCTTTCCTAAAAAAATAATAATTATACTGACTCCAAGCTTTCGAATGGTATAGTGGTATATAAATGCTGATCTTTCTATTCATCAAAGAATCCTGATATAAAAAAATTACTCAACTGTTTTAAATATTGATAATAATAATAAAAATGTTTCTTAAGCAGCAAATAGCAGATTAAAATGATTTCTGATTTCTGACACTGAAGACTGGAGTAATAATGCTGAAAATTCAGCTTTGATAACAGGAAAAATAACATTTTAGAAAGAGGGTATATTAAATAGTAAAAATGTTTCACAATATTACTGCTTTTGGTCTATTTTAGATCAAATAAATGCAGACTTGGTGAGCAGAAAGCTTCTTTAAAAACATAAAAAAAATCTTTTGAATGGATATATTCCAATTTTACATGTAGCTTTTATCATTTTACCTTTGTCCCAGACATTCGGCCTTAAAATGTAAAATTCCATTGTAAATGTTTGCTTTCTATTTGTCATCATGTTCTATCTTCTTGTTTTCTTTTAAAAAAAAACTTGTCATGGTACTTACATATTATTGCTCTTTTGTTGGTTTTAATTGCTTCTATCATCTTCATGTGTAAGTCATTGATAAAAGGTGTCTGCTAAATGATTTACTTTACTGAACTTACTGTAATGTAAAAAAAAGATTATCTTTAAAATAAATAAATAAATGAATGTACCTATAGTCAAAGTAATATTTAGACAGACTGCCTGTGACTCGATTTGTGTCCTGGCTGGAGTAAGAGCCAAGGGTAACATATGTTGCAGGTGGAGGGGCTGTTGATCTGCCGCAGGTGGAGAAGACCCCCAGTAACACTATACAAAATTACTGAGGCACGCTAGGTTCATATGGCATCACCACAGCCATCAATCCAGCATATACTGCCATAAGGTCTCCCTGAGGACCAAGAACAGAGTCAGGTCAGACACTCCTAGCCAGGGATGAGCTGCAGGACTAAAAATCAGCCCATGACCTAAACAGGCCCATAAATGCATCAGAAGTGTTATAAATTACCTGTAATATGTCAAAAGATCAGGTAAAATTCGATTTCTCAATTCATGACCCCTTTAAAAACATTTTTTACTAGATTTAGCAGTGAAGGCATGGTCCCAAGCCCCCGATTGTAAATGAATGTGCTCCAGGGACTGGAATCTATAGTTAGCTGTAATCAACAAACAGCTTTATGTGCAGAATCCCGCTAACCTACTTTATAGCACACTAAACACTGCAGATTTATCTGGAGCAGGTCAAGCTGATTAAAATTGTAATTTGTAATAAAACAATAGGAAGCACTTTTCAACTTATCGTGGTTTGGATAACATATATAACATATGCAAAAATCTTGCTAATCCTAAAGTCCAGAATTGTCTAAATGTATCACTGATAGGATACCTTGGTTCATTTCTTGTCCAATATGATTTAGCCTACAAAATCATCAAAACAAAACCACCATCTCATTCAGGGTAAAAAGAGAACTGGATCATTAAAACGCCGTGTTCTAATATTTACCTTTAATATTGATTAATAGGGTAGACTGAGTGCAGTTGAAACAATTTATATAAATTGTACACACTGGAAGCCTGAGCCGTTATTTTTGCTCCACACATGTGTATTAGTCTCTTTAATTGTGGGATTAATTGTGTCATTATTGACAAATGTTTTCTTTTTTTTTCAAGATAAGATTTTCATTTTACCATGACCCTTTCACAATGAATAGCTTATTATTATTTTATGATAGTTAAACTTATATCATTGCAGACATTACTCTGTGCTCTTTTCATAATTTACAGAAACATGCGAGTATGTTAGTGTGTATAGTTGTGACGCAGTGCTTTACATGCTGTTGAGTTGCACAGTGTTATAATAATAGGTTAAAAGTCACATTTACACACATGCTACACAAAGTATGTTAAAAAATGCTAAATTATATTTGTAATATTTCAACTGTCTGTTGTTAATGAATATATTTTCTAACATGAATGTTAAAAGGATACCATAAGATTTTAAGAAATATACAATGTGGTAAAGTGGGTACATTTGATACAGCCTTTTTAGGTCGCTATGAATACAGTAACAGTTTAATCATAGAAAATAAAATGTATACCTACGTTATGGGGACCAAATGTCTCCACAAGTTGTCCGTAGTGAAGTGAAGATGTACATAGTGAAGAGCACAACACGAAGTTGAAGCAAATACATAAGTTCTTTAATGATATCCACAGGGGTAATTCACAGGCAGAGATACACACATGCACATATGAGGTAACGTTAAAGCCGGACCATCAGACATTGAACAGACACAAACCTATAAAGGACGCTAATCAAAAAAAAAAAAATCACAAACAGATGATGTAAATATACTTAACGAGACAGGAACTCTAAATATGGCCATACGGACTAAACCAAGGCAGACAGTTCACTGGGGTGTGACATAACTGCCCCCTCGCCGTAGACAGATGGGAGACATGAAGGAAGGAGACAAAGAGACGGATAATGGACAACACAAAGTCAATACGGGAGGAATTTTCGGCGGAGGACGGACTCCGGAGCCAAGGAGGAAACAGAACAGTCCAGAGAGGTGATGACGGAGGGAGGAGCCAGGTGAGACCCAGGCCACAGCCATGATGGTGACCCATGGTGGAGCCGACGGAGGGAGGAGCCATGGTGGAGGAAGGGCTGACGACTCCAGGGGACCGACCGATGGAGGCAGAGCAGGTGGCGGTAGAGCCCGAGGCGGAGATGGAGAGCTGAAGATCTCGGGCGACACCAAGGATCCGGAGGGCCAAGGCGGAGCCCAAGGCAACTGAGGCGGAGATCCTGAAGGTCCGCAGCAGAGCCAGAGTGACAAAGGACTAAGGCGGAGCGGGAGGGAGGGAGGAGCCCAACGGAGCCGGACTGACGGAGTGACGAGGCACAGCCTGAGGAGTAGAGCCCGAGGCGGAGATGGAGAGCTGAAGATCTCGGGCGACACCAAGGATCCGGAGGGCCAAGGCGGAGCCCAAGGCAACTGAGGCGGAGATCCTGAAGGTCCGCAGCAGAGCCAGAGTGACAAAGGACTAAGGCGGCGCCGGAGGGAGGGATGAGCCCAACGGAGCCGGAGGGACGGAGTGACGAGGCACAGCCTGAGGAGTAGAGCCCGAGGCGGAGATGGAGAGCTGAAGATCTCGGGCGACACCAAGGATCCGGAGGGCCAAAGCGGAGCCCAAGGCAACTGAGGCGGAGATCCTGAAGGTCCGCAGCAGAGCCAGAGTGACAAAGGACTAAGGCGGAGCGGGAGGGAGGGAGGAGCCCAACGGAGCCGGAGGGACGGAGTGACGAGGCACAGCCTGAGGAGTAGAGCCCGAGGCGGAGATGGAGAGCTGAAGATCTCGGGCGACACCAAGGATCCGGAGGGCCAAGGCAGAGCCCAAGGCAACTGAGGCGGAGATCCTGAAGGTCCGCAGCAGAGCCAGAGTGACAAAGGACTAAGGCGGAGCGGGAGGGAGGGAGGAGCCCAACGGAGCCGGACTGACGGAGTGACGAGGCACAGCCTGAGGAGTAGAGCCCGAGGCGGAGATGGAGAGCTGAAGATCTCGGGCGACACCAAGGATCCGGAGGGCCAAGGCGGAGCCCAAGGCAACTGATGCGGAGATCCTGAAGGTCCGCAGCAGAGCCAGAGTGACAAAGGACTAAGGCGGAGCAGGAGGGAGGAGCCCAACGGAGCCGGACTGACGGAGTGACGAGGCACAGCCTGAGGAGTAGAGCCTGAGGCGGAGATGGAGAGCTGAAGATCTCGGGCGACACCAAGGATCCGGAGGGCCAAAGCAGAGCCCAAGGCAACTGAGGCGGAGATCCTGAAGGTCCGCAGCAGAGCCAGAGTGACAAAGGACTAAGGCGGAGCGGGAGGGAGGGAGGAGCCCAACGGAGCCGGTGGGACGGAGTGACGAGGCACAGCCTGAGGAGTAGAATCCTGAGGCGATGGCGGGACAACAACCGTCCAAGGCAGAGCTGGAGGGACGAGGGATCCCGGTGGAGCTGGTGGGCTGATGGTGGAGACGAGGGAGCTGAGAGCCGGGGTGAAGCTGCAGGGTTGGAGGGCTGAGGCGAATTCCGGGATGCTGAGGCTGAAGGCGAAGACGAGGGATCCTCCAGCCGATGGAGACTGGCAGACCCACGGCGAGTCCATGGCACAGAAGGTGGGCTGAGGGTGAGCAAAGGGGCTGTCAGGGGATAGCGGTGGCATGGCAGATACAGCATGGCAGACAGGAAAGGGAAAAAGAGGGACGGTGGTTGGCAAATCCAGGGAAATCAAACAAATCTTGTTCCATATAGCATTCAGGGCAGACAGATAATCAAGTCAAGATTATTTATACAGTGCTTTTTACAATACAAGTTGTGTCAAAGCAACCTCAGTATTAAAATAGCACAATAGTGTGTCAATAATGCAAAAGTTCCATATTGCACCATAGTCAAATTGCAGAGGACTCATCTGGTTCCCATGGCCTTGCACCAGTAGTCGTCTCGGTTAGGAGTTCTTTACTGATGATCTGTCTCTGGGGCTCATCTAGTTGACACGGTATCCGCTAACATTCGGCTGTAGGTGCTGATCCACTATCTGCTCTTGGTACGGACTGGATCCGGGGGACTGCAGTGACCATCTGATCTGGAGACAGACTGGATCTGGTGGCTACAGTGATTTTGGAATAACAATATAAGAATAATAATATAGGATAGTTCTAGGCATCTGCCAGGTCCAGGTTTTGCTCACCCTCTGTGATTTTCCTCGCTGTCTCCATACAATGACGGCTCTGTCACTAACAGCTCTACCTCTCTATCCGCGGTGGGCTCGAGCTCTTGCTTCGTGAGTCGGGCTGGTGGTTGGCTGGGCACTGGGTCATGCTGCGTGACGTCTGCAAGGTGTGGCTGGAGGTGTGTCTTCATCCACTGTGAGCAGGGATCCCTCCACCCGCAGCATGAGCTCAATGCATTTTTGGGTAGGACGAAGCAAATGTAATCGTCCAGGCCAGACCTGAATCCCTCCATCAGGCAGACGTTATCGCAGCAAGCAAGTGGCAGATGTTAAAAAAACTCTGCCACGTAATTCTTCAGATCCCGTCCGTTCTAGAAGAGGAACACTGTACTGCGCTCAAGTACGGTGTTGCCCCTCCTTGGCTTAATGTTGATTGAGGCCAGGTCCATGACAAAAATTAAAAAACAAAAAAATAAACAACTAGAAAAAAGGATGGCACCCCACTAAACTGTTGTTTTGTCTGGCTTTCTTTCACAATGTACGTAGTAAAGAGCACAACGTGAAGTTGACGCAAATACAAAAGTTCTTTAATGATATTCCACAAGGGTAATCCACAGGCAGAGATAGGCTAAACACACAAACACACGAGGTAATGTTAAAGCCGGACCATCAGACACAAACTTATAAAGGATGCTAATCAAATTACAAACAGATGATATGAATACACTTAACCAGACAGGAACTCCAAATATGGGCATACGGACTAAACCAAGGCAGACAGTTCACAGGGGTGTGACACAAGTAGTAATACCAGTAAATTCTAACCTTATGGGAACATTTTTAGGTCCCCATAAGGAAACAAGCTTATAATTCATACAGATTACTGAAAATGTAGAAATGCAGACAGTTTTGAGTGATGTGTGGTTTAGAGGTATGTATATTGTTAATTTTACTGCTATGTTTACATCTGTATTTGCCATATCTTTTCTAGTGTTAAATATTTGTTCCTATTTTGTTTAACTGAATCGGAATTAAAATTAAATTAATCTGAATTAAATAAAGCAAATTAATAAAAAAAAGTAAAAAAAATAAATAAATTAGGAATTAGGAATGGGTGTCTCAACTGTGCACCATATGAGCACAGTTGAGACAAAAATGCACCTTATATTTATGAGCTAATTATAGAAAATATAAAGTACTTCTGACTATTATCAGTTTATGATATTGTAGTATACAAGTAAAAGAAATATCATGTGACAAAGCAGAAAGTGTCTCTACTGTACTCAGTCTACCCTACTTCTGCAAGATGTCTGTTAAAGATTATTTTATCTGGAAAGCATCTGCTGTGTACAAACATCTGGCAGATGTCTGTAAGATGTCAGTTTTATATACATTCCAAATCATAAGCATCTTAAAGACATCTTATAGACGTCTATTTGGCATCTTATAGGAGACATGCTATGGACAAATTGCAGATGAGCAAACACTTTTAAAAAATGCGTCTTCGAAATGTAAATGCAGACATCAAATAGTCGTCTCCGTGATTTATGTGTGCTATCAGGAAATGTGAGTTTACAAAAAGGGAACTGGGTCATTAAAATACTGCATTCTAATATTTACCATTAATATCGATCAAAATAGGTTTATAGGCTACAAGAATTGAGGAAGGATGTGAGGAGATGGCACCCCATCTGTTGAGAGAGAGAGAGAAAAAAGACAAAAGCATCCATTCTTAACTGTAGCACGATTTTACTCACAATTAAAATATGACCATTTGCAAACTAAATATGTCATATCTAATCTTTCAGCAAGAGTTTTCTTCAGTTTCGCGCTTAGAAAGGTGCAAGGACATCATCTTTTGATGTTCAGTGAAACGAAGAGAACAAGCCTGAAGACACATCGTGTCTATTTTATTCAATTAAAGATCGTTTTCAAGGTTAAATCGAATTATTGGAAATTAATGCAGTCACCGAGGTTGTAACATATCCACACATGTATGTGCTAGATAAATGTACGCTTGGCAGTTGAGCTATTTTCTTACGGCACTGTTTAAGCAATCAGTACCAGTGAAAAAAACGCTGGACATCTGCACTCAAGCCGCCGTTCATCGCTCAAAAGCAGCTCTTTTGACATATTCTGGGTGTTTCTGTTCTGTCCAGTTGTTTAGAACAGAAGAAATGCGTGCTGTACATGTGACTGTGAGGAACAGACAGACTCCATTAAGAAAAGATTAATATATTCTGCTTTGGAGCACTGAAAAGTGTGGGGCTCAAAAATAATGGTCATTTTGAGCTCACTCGAAATTATTGTATTGAAACTTTTGTTTAGAAAAGAGTCATATAGAGTGATAAAGTCATATAACTCGCTATTACTTGAATAATGCCTGTAGATTTTATATTCTTGATTGTTTATCCTCTCCAGATAAAGTCAAAGTCAGGATGAACCAAAACTTATAAACCCTTAGAAACCCTTAAAATACTGGGAAAACATTGGGAATTTTTTTTTTTATGGCTTATGAAGATTATGTTGTGATAAAAATGTTTTAATGATTAGACAAAGTTTGTAATCATTAGTAATATGATGTATAAAAATTTCTTCTTTCTTTTTTCTTTCTTTTCTATCTGCTGAAAAAAAAACAGCATATAGGTACACTGTAAAAAATTTGCTGTAGTTCTGCAGCTGTTTGCCAGTAACTTACTGTAGATTTTTAATTTATGTTATTTACTGGCAACATTTTGTTCAAAGTTAAATGAACATTAAACATTAACAAGTCTTTGTCTTTACAGAATAAAACTATAAAATAACAACCTACTGCAAAGCATTCTGGGAACCAGAAACCTTCATCAACCTTTTTCTGTTTTTTCCCTTCAGATTTTGGTTCCCAGAATGCTTTGCATGAGGCTGTTATTTTAGTTTTATTCTGTAAAGATAAAGACTTGTTAATGTTTAATGTTCAATTAACTTTGAACAAAATGTTGCCAGTAAATAGCATAAATTTAAATCTACAGTAAGTTACTGGCAACCAGCTGCCAGTAATACTGTAATTTCTACAGATTTTGTTTACAGTGTATGTTTTGGTGCTGGGATGCTGGTTTTAGCTGTTTTTTTCTGGTCCTTGATGGTTTATGCTGGTCAAGGACCAGAAAAAAACAGCTAAAACCAGCATCCCAGCACCAAAACATACCTAACCAGCATATGCTGTTTTTTTCAGCAGGGCTTTCTCTCACTCTCTCTTTCTCTCTTTTTTTCTTTTTTATAACTAACCAATTAGCCAGTGCCTGGAACTGATAAAAATGAAAGAGGAAAGCAAATGGAGTGTGGAAAAGCTGGCTAAATAATACACATACATACAGTACATAAATACATAGACCTGTTGCACTATATGTTTACACAATACATAAAAGGAGAGAACAAATATAATTCTATTTTGTATTTAACAGTTTTTTTAAAGATCTATTTTTGGAGTTTTTGCCTTTTATTAATAAGACAGGAAATGAAGTGGAAGAGAGAGGGGGGACGGGATCGGGAAAGATCGGGATGTCCCAAAATGGAGATTGTTACACTGATAATAATGATTTTGTGGTGAAGTAAATAATACAGAAAAACAAATGTAATTTCTACATTAAATAATTGAGTTCAGGCAAAAATGTAAAAAAAGAGTAAATTATTTTTATTTTTATAAAAAAATAAATATTTCATATTTAAAAAAAATGTTAATTGAATTTACAATTTTTTTTAAGGTAAGTGGTTGCAATCAATTTATTTTAGCTATATTTTATTAAAAAAGGTTGAAAGCTAGTCAACAAATTTTGTTTATTTAAATGCAGCTAAAATAAATTGATTGCAACCACTTTAGTGGATTATTTGCTGTTTCAAAACAAAAATAGATTAAAATATTGAAGTCATTATAAGAAATAAACCCCTTTTTCTAATTGTGCAGTATCCCTTGTTTGTTTGTTTTTTTGGTCATTTTTTTTTTTATTTGTATTTTGTTTTTGTTTTACCCACACATTTTCTCTGCCTTGATGCCTGTATGTTTCTTCTGCACGTTTATACAATTTATTAATTTAATTTACTAGATGTTTTTAAGTTAAGTGGTTGCAATCAATTTATTTTAGCTGCATTTAAATAAAATAGATTAAATATTGAAGCCATTACAAACCCCTTTTTTCTAATTGTCCAGTATATTTCCCTCTTCTTTGGTCATTTTTTACATTAATTTGTATTTTTTGTCTTTGTATATTTACTTTACCCACATATTTTCTCTATATCTGTCTTGATGCCTGTATGTTTCTTCTGCATTTTTATAAAAATTATTAACTGAATTTACTAAACATTTTTAAGGTAAGTGTTTGCAATCAATTTATTTTAGCTGCATTTTAATACAAATATTGAAAGCTAGTCAACAATTTTTTTTTTAATGTAGCTAAAATAAATGGATTGCAACCACTTACCTCAAAAAAAAAAATGTTTAGTGCATAATTTCCTGTTTTAAACAAAAATAGATTAAAATATTGAAGTCATTACAAAAATAATAAACCCCCTTTTTTCTGATTGTCCAGTATATTTCCCTCTTTTTTGGTCATTTTTTACATTTATTTGTAATTTTGTCAAACTTATCCTACTCATACTGTTCATTTTACTTCTGCGGCTCTTAAAAAGGGTCACAATTTGCCTTAAATTGATATTTAAAATATTTTAAATAGTGAAATTATATTCCTTCCTTAATATGTTTGTTTTATTTCTATACTCTGCAGTAAAGCCTGTTGTCTACAATCTTACAATACAATACAAACTGTACAATACAATACAATACAAAGTGAAAAAAATATCACTGATTCTGTTGTTTGAGTCCTGAAACGCAATTTAAACTTCAAATAATGCATAATCTGTCTTATTAATGACATTGTTACTTGTTACATAAGTAACTGGATGCCTACAATGAGGTGATGGACCCTAGGGGCTCTTTAATGCCTTGTTTCAGATGCCCTTTTTATACTTTGAGCACCTGCCCCTTTAAAGGTCTCTGCACGGCCCTGTTTACCCACACATTTTCTCTATATCTGTCTTGATGCCTGTATGTTTCTTCTGCATGTTAATACAAATTATTAATTGAATTACTACATTTTTTTAAGGTAAGTGGTTGCAATCAATTTATTTTAGCTGCATTTTAATAAACATATTGAAAGCTAGTCAACTAATTTTGTTTATTTAAATGTAGCTAAAATAAATGGATTGCAACCACTTACCTCAAACAAAAAAAAAAACTTCAGTGCATAATTTCCTGTTTTAAGCAAAAATAGAAAGAAATAAACCCCTTTTTCTAATTGTGCATCATATTTCCCTCTTTTTTGGTAATTTTTAACATTTATTTGTATTTTTTGTCTTTGTACATTTACTTTACCCACACATTTTCTCTATATCTGTCTTGATGCCTGTGTTTCTTCTGCATGTTAATACAAATTATTAATTGAATTACTAAATTTTTTTAAGGTAAGTGGTTGCAATCAATTTATTTTAGCTGCATTTTAATAAAAATGTTGGAAGCTAGTCAACTAATTTTGTTTATTTAAATGTAGCTAAAATAAATTCATTGCAACCACTTACCTCAAAAAAAAAAAAAAAAAAAAACTTCAGTGCATAATTTCCTGTTTTAAACAAAAATAGATTAAAATAAACCCCTTTTTTCTAATTGTCCAGTATATTTCCCTCTTTTTTGGTTATTTTTTACATTATTTATTTATTTATTTTTTGTCTTTGTATATTTACTTCACCCACACATTTTCTCTATATCTGTCTTGATGCCTGTATGTTTCTTCTGCATGTTTATAAAAATTATTAATTGAATTTACTAAACATTTTTAAGGTAAGTGTTTGCAATCAATTTATTTTAGCTGCATTTTAATAAACATACTGAAAGCTAGTCAACTAATTTTGTTTATTTAAATGTAGCTAAAATAAATTCATTGCAACCACTTACTTCAAAAAAAAAACTTCAGTGAATAATTTCCTGTTTTAAACAAAAATAGAAAGAAATAAACCCCTTTTTCTAATTGTGCATTATATTTCCCCTCTTTTTTGGTAATTTTTAACATTTATTTGTATTTTTTGTCTTTGTACATTTACTTTACCCACACATTTTCTCTACTATCTGTCTTGATGCCTGTATGTTTCTTCTGCATGTTTATATGTATATCATGGCAACATTTTGGTGGGAAGAAGTCTGTCCGCTTGCACAAGATGGCGTCTTAAAAAGCGGATTGTTTTTGTCAGTGTAGTGAGACATTTGTGTAGCGGCGACTTATCGAGTTCACCATTGTTATCTCTCAAACAAGGCTGACAGAACATTTGACACTAATCTCAGTAAATGGGATATAGTATTTTGTGACATCCTCGCTGTGGTCATTTGGTTTACATTGCGCTGTTTATATCAGTTTTGTTTTGTCTCGGTAACGTTAGCCAGGCGTGTTGTGTTTTGTACATTTTTGTGTACTGCCCGCAACGATGGCGCTATTGACAGCTGTATTTACATGAAAACTGAATGTTTAGTAGATTTACCTAGTAAGCAATGTCAGGTTGAAATGCGGCGCAGAGATTGAGGAGTGGCTGCTGACAAATAGATTATGTCACAGCGAACAATAGAGCGGCTGCCGGTGTGGCATGAGGCTTCCTGGAAATGATACAGCATAACGATACGGAAGGACAGGAACAAGCTGCCAGGGACGCCTCACATTCTGGGACAGTCCCCATACAAGACAGGATCAGTGTCAAGAGAAATTTGACTCACAATTATTGTGTTTTGGTCACATCTCCATGGCCTGCAGCTGTGCTCCACATCCCGTCGCAATGAGCCATTTTACTGTGTTTATGCAAATGTTTTGAAGGCCAATTTTCAAAACTGACACTTTAACTTTTAAAAGTGTCATTTTAGCTCGCTAATCTCCCATTAGCTTAGAGAAGCGCATTCGTTCACGTGGAAGAATTCAGTTTCAAATTTTCTTACTTTCGGAGAACTTAAAAATAGCCAGAAAGAAAGATTTCTTTAACTTTTTCACACTGCCCTGCTCTAATAATTTAAAATGAATTAATTTTAGATCAGAATAAATGAATTTTAGATAAATACTTCTTATTAAAAATGCTGTGTTATTTACAATTTGCAAATCCAATAATACTACACATGCAACATAAAACAGCAACGGCACCAAGGTGCTTCACGAAGGTGCTTTTTTGTCTAAATTGTTCAATAAAGAACCTTTAACATCTGAAGAACCTTACTGTTTCACAAAAGGTTCTTTGTGGCAAAAGAAGGTTCTTCAGGTTATAAAAAGATAAGAAAGACATGGTTCTTTAAAGAACCTTTGACTGATTGGTTCTTTGTGGAACCAAAAATGGTTCTTCTATGGCATCGCTGTGAAAGCACCTATATTTTTAAGAGTGTAAACTAACTAAAAATGTTTTAGCTGCTTTACTGTTATTAGCTTTTGGCATTACATCCATGCACATTTTAACCTCTTTCTTAAGTACTGTAAAAAGGAGACTTGCTATTTGTAAATCTGCATTTGTGAATATGGCATTTATACAAAAAGATAAAATAAAACTAATAATGAAAGCAGGAAAAATTGCTATTTTAGTCCTTTGACAGATTTTATAAAAATAATAACTTAAAATCACATGTTTATAGGATAAAAATGAAATGTTCTTAAAATGCTTTCCCCCAAAACACAGGGTATCTTGGCAAGACAAATTAGATTTTTTTTTTTTTCTGGAACTTTAGCCAAAATAGCATTTTATTTCAATATCATTTTTGAGTTTTGTAGAAAGAAGTTTCCTTAACTTTATTTGTGAGGAGGAATTTTTGAGTCCAGTTTATTTTATTACATTATAAGAGATTGTTCTCATAAAAAAAATAACAGAAGGAGTAGAGATGTTCTCTTTTAAGAACAAGCATCTAATTTAATAGTTGTTAGACTTTGACACAGAAAAGCAGATTAAGCCACCTGGGGTATTTAAAAAGAAATGCATAGCTACATCAGCAGCAGTTTGGAGGAAAGTTACTTTTAAAAGTAATGTACATTACTCCTACTAATTGCATTACTTAGTTACTAGAAAGTAATGCAGATCATATTACCTGACAAAACTGAAATGGACTACAACTACCAAAATGAAAAATGCCGAAAAAATGCGCAAGAACTGAAATTAAGGCTTTAATAATACCTCATAATTCAGAATACCATAATAAATAATAATGAAGTTGTTGGGCACACACTTAATTGTGAATTGATGCATGAGCCAGATTTATGTAAAAACTAGGCTAAAAGTACAAAATAAAGTGTAAAGTCGGCAACACCAAAGCTCCAAAAAAAAAAAATCAAAAATATTTATTTATAAAACAACTTTCACATAGCGTATGTAACGTTTCGAGCACGCAGGCTCTTCATCAGACTAGGCTAAAATATAGAAAGAATTTAGATGGATCATTCCTGAGATTCGATACTTTAACACTGTAAAAAAGTTTTCACCAGATTCAACTTAAAAACCTAAGTTCAGCCAGCAGCTGCCTTAAGTTTTTAAGTTAAATCAGCTTAAAACTACAAGTCATTTTAACTTATTGCAATAAAAATGAGTTGATATAACTTGTGAGTTTAAATGACTTAAGTTGATCTTAAGGCAGCTGCTAAACTTAAGTTTTTAAGTTGAAACTGGTGAAAACTTTTTACAGTATATACAGATATCAGTGTATTAGTAGTATACTTTTAAGTGTACTATTTCAATACTCCTTGGGACTAAATTGGCCCACTTTCTAATATAAAAAAGTATACTTTTAAGTATACTTTAAGTGTAACTGTAGTAAACTGTGAGTGCACAACTAGTTTATATCCATGTTTTTAGTGTGTACTGCAAGTATACTAAAAGTGAACTTATAGGTATACCGATCGTGTACTTATTAAATACTTTTTATGCATTCTTAGTGCACTTTGAAGTATAGTCTCAGTAAACTTCTAGTTTAGTAATTTTGTACTACAAGCATACTCAAAAGTGAACTTTATCATACTTTAAGTATACTACTATGTCCTTATTAATGTATTAATTTGTTTATATTTTGTTATATGAATATCTGAACATAACATCAGAAGAAAGAACAGGGAATCTGCTTGCAAACAAAAACATTTTATTCTAGCTTCATGCATTCTTTTTTACAAACACGTGAATGTGGGTAAAAAATAAACAACATTTTGAGCAAAAAGCTAAAAATAAAAAAAGATTATTCATGATAATCAAAACGTAGATGGAGTTGATCAACACCCCAAAGCTTGACAGTCATTATTACCTCTTCATGGGTTGACATTTTATTCCATAACGTTACACAGTTTTACATATCTATGGTTTTAATGCTGTTTTATGTCTGATGATTGTGTTAGATTACATGTGGAAGCATCTGTTGTTTCGGTTTCTTCTTCACTTGTGTTTTGGAAATTCTGTACAGAAGATGTGTAATAGCGCATATAACAATGAACATGGATTCTCAGTGCACAAGTAGAGCTCAAGTATATTTGGACTTTTATTTAGACTAAGTATAAGTCAAGTATACTTAAATGTGGATGAAGAAGTATATAAAGCACACTTCTGAGAAGTTCATAAAAAGTAGACTGAAAGTATACTTTTCTATATATTTTTTTAAAAGAAGTGTACTAATAGCACACTTGAATAAACTTCTTTTTCGTAAAGGTATGCATGCATGGCTTGTTGTAATAAAAACAATATTGCAGACTAAGATACAGGCAAAGGTAAAAAAGAATGTTACAAATATGATGTTGAAAAGGAAGAAGGAAGAAATGTAATTTATTTATTTATTTTTATATTCGATAATATTAATTCTGCATCAGCTTCACACTCCAGCTCAGTAGCAGCGGTATTGCAGCATCAACTCCATTACTATCTGACAAGAAATATCTCAGGAAGAAAACTTCAACACTACTTACTATAGTCCAGCAGGTGGAGGTATTTACATTAGGAGACTAAAATCAACAACAGAAGAAGATCTGTGAAGAAGCCAACGCGTGTTTTCACTGAATGAATACAGTTCAATGGCGGGGCTGGAGTTGCTGTCAGATCAGGGATACCGACTAGATGGACGGAAAGCGTCCGAGCTGCGTAAAGTGCAGGCCCGCATGAGTGTGTTCGCGCAGGCGGATGGATCCGCGTATCTGGAGCAGGGAAACACTAAAGCGCTGGCAGTGGTGTATGGACCACATGAGGTGAGGGATTAAATCAGCACATCATTTCTGTAACTTATATGAATAATAATATTAAGTTATACGGTTAGTGTGTACCATATAACAGCGCCTGAATTGTTTTAAACACAATTGTAAACGTTTCCGAAAGTTTTGCTGACATAACGCAGTAATAGACACACAGTTTACCACGCGGGTGGCCCAATGTGTGTAAATAAACCGAACAATTACACTTTAAACCATTAACTTTACATTTGCAAAAATCACTTACAATGTCGTGCTCACAAATGAGCCTAAAATGTCAAATTAATCCATCTCTGTAAGCATAAAATAACATTTAAAAAGTTTTTAATTTATTACTGCATTAAATATTAGGTGCCACTTTACAATAAGTTAATTAGTTAACTATATCAGTTAAGAGTTAATAGTACTTTAACATTAATTTACTAATGCATTGTTAAAATTACAAGTTGTTTTTGTTACCATTAGTTAATGCACTCTGTGCGAAAATTAACCATGGTTTTTCTACAAATAAAACCAAAAAACCATGGTTACTAAACTTAAACCTTAGTAACTAAAATTAACTATGGTATTTGTAGTAAAACTGTGGTTATTACAAATGGTAGTCAATATGCTAAAAAAAAACCATGGTTAATTTCCGTAACATGAACTAACAATGAACGACTGTATTTTTATTAACTAACATTAACAAAGATTAATTAATAGTGTAAGAAATGTATTGTTCATGTTAGTACATTAACTAATGCTAACAAACGACGCAATTGTAAAGTGTTCCCAAGTATTCACATTTTGTGAAAATAAAAATAATAAAAGCACTTTAAAAATCTGTTTATATTTTCTAATGCAATTTTATTTATGTTCACATATTTGTTTGGTGTAATTGTGTAATGTGCTTTTGTAAGCTTATCATTTTGTTATAATACTGTTATAATGTGGTATTTGAAGTGGTGCTATTTTTCATTGTGTGATTTTTAGTGGATTATATTAAAACCAGTTAGGACTTTGAACCACAAATGTTATAAAACTTATAATAAAAGTAATCCAAAAAGTTTAAAAGGCAAAAATGTACAAAAATATTACATATGGATAGATCAGCCTCCGGTTTCGCATGCAAAGGTGTAAACCTAATCCTAGACTAAAATGTAAGTCTGAACTGTTTCAACTGAAAGAGACTTGCACTGACTGATGTAAAAAATATATCAGTGCCTTTTTTTTTGTTTCAAAATGCACACCAGTAATGATTTTTTTGCAAAGCATGTTTATAAAAAATGACTTGTCCTAATTGAACCTGCTGTTTGTGTCACTTTTCCATACTCTGGCCACAATTAAGTTTTTCTGCCTCCCTGCAGGTGCGAGGTTCTCGGAGTAAAACGCTGCATGATCGCGCGGTCATTAACTGTCAGTACAGCATGGCCACATTCAGCACAGCTGAGAGGAAGAGACGTCCACATGGAGACCGCAAGTCTAGCGAGATGAGCCTTCATCTCAAACAGACCTTTGAAGCTGCGGTTCTCACTGAGCTCTACCCACGATCACAAATCGACATCTATGTTAAGGTATGAGCACTCAATTAAAACCTCTATCTATTTATCTATCCATCTATCTATTTAATTGGTTGTGTTCAACTTCACTAACCTGTAGTAGCCTAGAAAGATATTGTATGTTATTATTTTTTCTGCGTTTACTGACATCAGTCCTAATCATAATTACCAAAAATGCATTTATTTTCAGAATTTTAATACTGATTTTTTTTCCTACAAGGTCAAAAAGGAGACAATTTTTAGAATCTTTATTTATTTATAATACCTTACTTTACTATTAACTGCAATAGCACTGCCCACAAAATCGCATATTGGTTTATGTATATCGAAAGTTTATCTTACAAATTTGTTCTTTTGATACCTTTGTTAGTTTAAAAAAATGAAAGATCAAACAGAACTTATAAAAGATTACAAGGAAATTTCTTAGCATATTCTTCCTTTCCAAAGCTACTCAAAGTACAATTACATTGTGTTTTATTGACTAACAAAATTGCCCATTCCTTCCCTCTCGTCTTGTACTGTAGATTAAATGTGTAATAAAGCAGTGTTTATAAGTGCAGCACTGGTTTGTTCACGGTGGTTACCTTGAAAACACCTCTATTTCTGCTGTTCCATAAGCGCCACCTGCTGTCAGCAAAAAAAAATGCTTTTCTTACTTTACCAAAATATCTAAAAATTCTTAAATCAAGAAGGATTTTCTAGACAAGTAAAAATTGTCTTGTTTAGAGAAAAAAAACACGTCCATATTAAGTGTGTTTTTTCTTGAAACAAGCTAAATAATCTGCCAGTGGGTTGAGAAAAATAATCTTGTTTTCTGTTTGAAATAAGATTTTTTTGCTTAAGATTTAGCTTGTTCTACGCAAAAACTTAATTTTGACTTGATTTTTATAAAAACAAGAAAATATTGTTTTACGTGTCTAGAAAATCCTTCTTGATTTAAGAATTTTTAGATATTTTGGCTGGAAACAAGACAAAAAAATGCTCTTTTTCAGCCTGTCTGCTGTTTTTGTTCAAACCAATGAAAAACAGGACACGTTTGTTTGTAAATCTTAACTGGTAGATGGAAAACAAACTAATGTGCATTCTAAAAATCATGATATTATTTTTTTTTATGCAATTTTATCTCTAATAACAACAGATATGTAAAATAATTCTGATTAAAGAAACTTTAAATAAATTTAAATAGGGCTGCACGATAAATCGAAATGAAATCCCAATTAATCAAAAGCTGCGATTGTCATGCATATCTTCAGTGAAGCAAGGTTCTGTGATCAGCATTAAATCTCCATCTAAAGGCCCGAGGGTGCTTAACAAAATTGGCCACTGCCTTCCTCTCGTCTTGTACTGTAGATTAAATGTCTAATAAAGCAGTGTTTATAAGTGCAGCACTGGTTTGTTCACGGTGGTTACCTTGAAAACACCTCTATTTCTGCTGTTCCATAAACGCCACCTGCTGTCAGCAAAAAAAAAATGCTTTTCTTACTTTACCAAAATATCTAAAAAATTCTTAAATCAAGAAGGATTTTCTAGACAAGTAAAAATTGTCTTGTTTAGAGAAAAAAGCACGTCCATATTAAGTGTGTTTTTTCTTGAAACAAGCGAAATAATCTGCCAGTGGGCTAAGAAAAATAATCTTGTTTTCTGTTTGAAATAAGATTTTTTTGCTTAAGATTTAGCTTGTTCTACGCAAAAACTTAATTTTGACTTGATTTTTCTAAAAACAAGAAAATATTGTTTTACGTGTCTAGAAAATCCTTCTTGATTTAAGAATTTTTAGATATTTTGGCTGGAAACAAGACAAAAAAATGCTCTTTTTCAGCCTGTCTGCTGTTTTTGTTCAAACCAAAGAAAAACAGGACACGTTTGTTTGTAAATCTTAACTGGTAGATGGAAAACAAACTAATGTGCATTCTAAAAATCATGATATGATTTTTTATGCCATTTTATCTCTAATAACAACAGATATGTAAAATAATTCTGATTAAAGAAACTTTAAATAAATTTAAATAGGGCTGCACGATAAATCGAAATGAAATCCCAATTAATCAAAAGCTGCGATTGTCGTGCATATCTTCAGTGAAGCAAGGTTGTGATCAGCATTAAATCTCCATCCAAAGGCCCGAGGGTGCTTAACAAAATTGGCCACTGCCTTCCTCTCGTCTTGTACTGTAGATTAAATGTCTAATAAAGCAGTGTTTATAAGTGCAGCTCTAATTTGTTTACAGTGGTTAACGTGAAAACGCCTCTATTTCTGCTGTTCCATAAACGCCACCTGCTGTCAGACAGTGGATTTACACTCTTTTTCAGCCTGTCTGCTGTTTTTGTTCAAACCAATGAAAAACGAGACCAAATTTTGTTGTAAATCTTAACTGGTAGATGAAAAACAAACTAATGTGCATTCAAAAAAATCATGATATGAAAATTTTATGGCATTTAATCTCCTTCCCTCTCATCTTATACTATAGATTCTGCAGGCAGATGGTGGAAACTACAGCGCTTGTGTCAATGCTGCAACTTTGGCTCTGGTGGATGCTGGCATTCCCATGCGTGACTATGTGTGCGCCTGCACTGCTGGCTTTGTGGAGGACACGCCGCTGGCTGATCTGTGTCATGCAGAGGAGAGCGGAGGAGGAACGGCACTGGCGCTGGCTCTGCTGCCTCGCAGCGGAAACATCGCCCTGCTGCAGATGGACGCCCGGCTCCACCAGGACCACTTGGACCCTTTAATAGAGGCAGCTATGACGGCGTGTAAGGGACTTAGTAAGGTCCTGGACGGCGTTGTGCGTCAGCATCTAGAAGAGGTTTCAGTTCTGACCAGAGAATGAGAAGGAGAGCAGCTTTGATGGTAAAATGTCTGTTAACTCACTGAAACAGACTGTCTATCCATTGTAAAATAAAGCCTACATTTGGCTTAAGTGAAAGATTTGAACAACAACAAAAAAATCTGGATGAAATGCTATATAGAATATCAACAGAAAACAGAAAAGATCTGCCTTTTGAAAGAGTTTTATTAAAAAGGTATGTTTCTAAACAGCTGACAACATTTTCTTTTTGTGTACCTCTGTATGCTATCGTTTTTGTTTCCCCGCTAATATAAACATTTATTCCACATCTATTTTGTACTGCTTTGTGTGAAAACATTGTGAATAAACATCAGTGTTTCCCAAATGGGAATTTCAGGGTTTTCGTGCATTGATGATGCTTTTAATTAATTAAAATTTATAAATTATACAATTTTTAATTTAAAAAAAATTTGGTTTGAAATGTGTAATGAAGCAGTGTTTATAAGTGCACCGCTGGTTTGTTTACAGTGGTTATCGTAAAAACAGATCTATTTCTGCTGTTCCATAAGCGCCACCTGCTGTCAGACAGTGGATTTAAGCTCTTTTTCAGCCTGTCTGCTGTTTTTGTTCAGACCAATGAAAAACAGGACAAAATTTTGTTGTAAATCTTAACTGGTAGGTTGAAAATCAAACTAATGTGCATTCTAAAAATCGTGATAAAATGTGTATGTGCAATTTTATCTCTAATAACATATGTTAAATAATTCTGATTTAAAAAAAAAACATTTAAATAGATCAAAAAATGATTTTGGAGAAAACATGTAAATAGATCATTAAATTTCTGATCCAAGACGTTCATGTCTTTCTTTCTACAGTCGATAAGAAAAGGTTTTGTGATTTAAAAAGTATTCAAATTTGATTTTTTTTTTTTTAAATATGAAATGGCCGATTGTTTCTCTAGATAAGATGCCTTTTTTCAGCTGGGATCATGTATAGCCCTTTGAAGCTGCATTAAAATTGCAATTTGGATCTTAAACCCATTGGTCAACTCCATTAACTGAAGAAAGAAAGACATGAACATCTTGGATGACATATGGGTGAGTGAAATTATTAGGAAATTTTATTCTGGAAGTGAACACAGCCCAGCAGGGGGAGCCCTTTGTCTTTTGGCCAGCTTCTATTTGTACGTAAATTATATGACATTGTGTCATATCTTAACCTTTGCATTACATTTATATAAATGCTAAAGCAACTATGCTTAATAAAATGAAACATAGCTTATAAAGTGCAATTATAACTAAAAGAAAGCACCACAGCATGTATGTTATTCTGTTAAAATAAATATAGAAATATTAATAATCTTGTATAATTTGTCAAAGTAAAAAAAAATATTTGAACATGTTGAAAGAGACAATGTGTGTAAATGATAGAGTAATTCAATGCAAAAAAAAAAGGCTTTTATCAAACGTTTTTTACTATACTGATAGCACCTATGTCAACATTTGGTGGTTCAAATGCCCATGTGAGGTGAAGTTTTTAAAGTATATTTTAGTGCGTGATTTTCATAGTCTGGTAACTGCTGTTTTCAGGCTTGTCACATCCATAACAGTGCATATTCCTCAAATAGACACATCAAAATTTAAATAAAGTAACAATTATATGTTCTGTGAGGATCCATCGCTTCTTTATTTGTTGGGTGTTATTGCATCTGTTTTGTGCATTTTAACTCGCAGAATTCCTACAAAGTATGTAGTCTTTCAAAAACTCATTTTTTTTTGTCATAATAATCCATAATCCATGATTATTTCCCTTTTTTAACATAGAAACTTGTGCATTGATTGATATTTTTCTGATGTTTAGACTCTATCAACAAGGGTTTCTTAAAATATAAACATATGTTGGTAATACATTCTCTAAGCATTTATGCGTCAAGTCCATAACGCAAAATTTCACTTCCATAATGCTGGAATTGGCCAAAAACATTGACATTCTGGTCAACTGATGATTTTGTAGATTTGGTATGCTATACAATATTTTTTTTATCTATTTTTGATATCTATATCTGTATTCTATACCTTTTGTGTTACCACAAGACTGAATCTTTATTATTAAGTTTTGCTCTGCTACAAGCAACTAACCCTAAGCAAACCCTAATCTTAACCCTATAGTATGTTGTTAATAATTACACTGTAACAAAGACATCTCAAAATAAAATGCAACCAGACACAGTAAATAAATAATGAATCTGAAATAAAAGAAACAGAAAGAATTATCAGAAGAATTCAGAAGTGTAAGAAAAATCATCAAATGATTCTTCAGGTGGTTCATAATGTGTTAATGTGACACACTGACCTATAAAACAGTTTCCATCCAGTTCTGGGTGAGTCTTTATTTCCAGCTTGGTGAATAAATCGTAATAAAACGTTTATAACTTGTTATGCTGCACTTGACGTGTGAAATAGTCCTCCATAACGCGCTTTGCTGTGATGATGATGAGCGATGCGCGTGCACGATGACGTAAGTGCGCCTATGTATGTATCAAATAAGGAAGTCGGAGATTCGGTAGTTCCCCTTTACTTTAAAAGAACTATTAGTTCGGTCAAAACCAGTTCGGACTTCGCCACCACATGTTCATAAAACTGTAGTCTTTTTCACGCGTGTCTCCTTTTATGTTGAGTCCGTAGTCATATTTTTTTACCGGAACTAGTCGAAAACTCAAAAAAGGTGAAAAACAGACGACAGGATGGATGTTACTCACCTGACGGAGGACGAAATGGCCGATATAAAGAAGGAAGTAAGTATCTCGTGTATGAAGGTGGGTTAAACAAATAAGATGCCACGAGTGTGTGAACATGTTAGTGAGTTCGGCAGGTTATGCGTTGTTTTGAGCTGGAAGTGAAAGAGGTGCAAGTTCTCTATTGATCCGCTGACCATAAACCGATCGACCTGCTCAATATATGAAAAGTGGAAACGACTAATGTGAATCGCTAAATTACTTCTAGGAAAGGAGTTCATTAAGTTTTTATACACTCCTTTTACTACAGAGTTGATAACCTCTAAAAATATCATACTAATAAAGTCCACACTTACACTTTCAGCCACACTTGTGTATTAACTAGACTGTGAGACAAGTGAAATGAAGATTAAGTGTTTGTCCAGTGTATTTATTAAATGTGTAATTCTGAATTTTTGCTTTTAAAAACAATAGCTTACATTACACATTATTCCTACCAGTCTAGCACTTCTGCTGCTTCTCTACAAAACAAAACAAAAAAGTTGCAAAATCGCACTAAAAATGCTTGTCATGAAATCACAGGAGAGTGCTAGCCAATCATAAAGCTTGGAGATGTTGCAAGTAACTGATTATGTCTACTTCCCCACTAACTAGTAGACAAATATCAGAATGGGTGCATGCGAAATCACATACTTCCTTACCAGAGCTGGGTAGATTACTTACAAATTGTAATTTGTTACTGATTTCAAATTACATGGCAAAAAATGTTGTTAGTAGGGGTGGGCAATATGGCAAAAATATCACGATTTATGATTTTATCACAATTCTTTGTCATGTTGGTTTTACTATTTTGCAAGTTGTCTGAGCAGTACATCCAAAAAAAACAAAAAGCAAAACAAAGCCTTTTAAAGGATTACTATTGCCAAAATGCAACCTGGGCTGTTTTTTTTTCTTTTCTAAAAGCATAATTACGACAAACGAGCCGTTTTTGAGATTGACCGTGATTTCGTTTTGTTTTCAATGGCCGGTGAATGGGAGTACTAGGGGCATAAATTTGAGTGCATCAAAATCGATATTTTTACACTAAGAAGGCTCGACACACCATGAAACTTTGCTTGAAGTATCCTTAAAGGATAACTATTGCCAAAATGCAACCTGGGCTGTTTTTTTTTTTACTGTAAACAAGACAAAAATATATCTAAAAGCATAATTACGACAAACGAGCCGTTTTTGAGATTGACCGTGATTTCGTTTTGTTTTCAATGTTCGGTGAATGGGAGTACTAGGGGCATAAATTTGAGAGCATCAAAATCGATATTTTTACACTAAGAAGGCTCGACACACCATGAAAATTTGCTCGAAGTATCGCCTGGGTCTCTACACATGAACTCCAGCATTGAGAACATTGTTTGTGCACACAGTTTACTAAAAAAAAAGTTTTTGAACAACTCACTTTCACTGTTTGAGTTTCCGCTCGCGGCCGTCTTGCCAGTCAAGAGATGTCGATCTCCGAATGCGAATGAATGGACTCCATAGGACGAAATATTAGGCTTATATGAGGCTCTTTTTACAACTAGAAGGTTAATATTGTTTTTCACTTGCGACAAAACAACGAATTAGCCGTGCATTTATATGGAAATATGCTTTAGGAGCTATCCATCCTCGCATTCGGAGATCGACATCTCTTGACTGGCAAGACGGCCGCGAGCGGAAACTCAGTGAAAGTGAGTTGTTCAAAAACTTTCTTTTTGGTAAACTCTGTGTACACAAACAATGTTCTCAATGCTGGAGTTCATGTGTAGAGACCCAGGCGATACTTCGAGCAAAGTTTCATGGTGTGTCGAGCCTTCTTAGTGTTGTAAAAATATAGATTTTGATGCGCTCAAGTTTATGCCCCTAGTACTCCCATTCACCGGCCATTGACTACAAAACGAAATCACGGTCAATCTCAAAAACAGCTCATTTGTCGTAATTTTGCTTTAAGATATAAGTTTGTCTCGTTTACAGTAAAAAAAAACAGCCCAGGTTGCATTTTGGCAATAGTTATCCTTTAAGGTAACAAAGTGTATAAAAATAAAAATAAAATAAAAAAGAATGGCAGATATTTAGGACAAAGTGTAAAGTTAACTATGTTAAGTAATACAAATATAGTTTATGTATTTAATCCTATTTTATTAACCAGAGTCTTTGCTTCTGACCTTCAATGATCCAATGCATCCATACTAACAAGCAAACATTACTCAAAACTATTATTTATTTTTCTTTTTTTTAATTGCTGAAGAGAGTTGAATTTTCTTCTTTTGCGGTCTACTGTACAGACGTGAATTTATTTTCCTTCAGCCTGAGGCTTTTGGTGTGAAAAGGCTTTTACATTTGCCAAAAAATAGAACTTTTTTATAAAAGTAATGCAAAAGTAACATCACGCTTTACTTTCCATTAAAAGTAACCAAGTAACGTAATTAGTTACTTTTTTAGTGAGTAACTCAATATTGTAATGCATTACTTTTAAAAGTAACTTTCCCAACACTGTTTATCAAATTGATTTAAATAGGATAGTCTATCCATATTGGAATACAAATACAAAGAGTAAGAAAATATATTTCACAACATGAAGTGCATTAAATATTATATTACGTGAAGTTTTCCCAATCTGGTGTTTGTGAATGAACTGCAGTGGATTTAATTAATTAAATCATAAAAACATGTTATATTAAAATAAATCATTTTTAAAATCAATCAAAATTAAAAACTTACAAAAAAATATATATTGTATTTGTTTACCTCCATGTCATGTGACCATAACCAACATCAGATAACCAATAAACATGTAAATGTGATACTTAATTATTTAAATATTTATTTAAAAATCTCAGGGTAACTTTAAGTAAAAATATAAGGTTAAAGAGGACCAAATGACAAAAAAGTTTTTTTCTTTGAATGTGTTTGAAAGACAAAAGCCTTTCAAAGACATAAATTCATGGTTAAAAAACCTACACATGATCATTCAAATAAAAAAATCAACGTGTAGTCGATGCAATATTGAAACACTTCTTAAAGCTGAAATGATTGTTGAGAAATGATCTTCATGTGAATGTCCACAAAACTTGAAAACTTTCTGAATGTATACAAGCGGTAGGCTATTTTAGAAAGTGACATTTAAAAGACAAAGAGCAATTAGTGAAAAACATTAAATTATGAATATTTTATTGCTATTGTGTAAATAATGTGTAATCATGCAATCTATAAAAAAGTATTTTAAAATGTAATTTAGACTAATTACAAGTGCTTAATTTTTTAAATCTGATTACATAATCCTGATTGCATGTAATCAGTTACTACCCAGCTCTGTTCCCTACTATATAGCAGGCAAAAAACAATATGTGTCAAAAGAAGTATGTCAGAATTCACAGTAGATAGATAGATATAAAAAGAGTAGTTAGCAAAAAGTACCTGGCTGACCTGCTACTTCCTGCTTGATTCTGAAATGTATAGCTGCGTCTCATTTCCGAGGCTGCATCCTCTAGAGATCGCATTTGTAGGCTGCATACATCATTTAAAAAAGTAACCATAATAAAATGAACTGTTAAGCCTTGTGAGGTGTAAAATACTGTAATTTCTTTTTTACTTGCAAGTTAACAGTTACATTTCTTTCTCCCAATGACATATGCAGCTTTCAAATGCGACCTCCGGAGGACGCAGCCTCCGAAATGAGACGCAGATTGTATACAATGGACATTTTACTCTCCCATGTGGCCACGTGACAGTAACAACATGAGGAATGCAGTGCATCCAGATTACATTCATACACACATTCATATTATATTTTTGGTGTTTTTTTTTTATTTTATTTTGTAAGCAAAGAGGAAGATGGAGGCAAAAATGCCAAAAATAAATCTTAAAAAAGAATTGTCCATTTTAATAGACTTTACATCTTTAAATCTCTTAGTAAGAACAAGCAAACAATGCAATATTCATACAATCCCAAAAAAAGAGCAGCTGTTGTGTAGTGCAGCGTACAGTAGAGCTATAAAGTAACACAACAGAGGACTGACTCTGTCTCTGGCTAACCTAGCTAGACCCAACAACATGTTTTTCAATCAATGGAAAATGGGTAACTTTGGAAATGTCATTTGCCTGTATGTGTTAAAATTTATGGAAACTTGTTTCCACCACAGGATAAAAATTAAAAAAGGTAATTGTGACTTTTATCTCACAATCCTGACAATCCTTGAGTTTGTATCTTGCAAGTCTGAGTTTATCTTACAATCCACACTTTTTTTCACAATTCTACATTTTATTTCCCAATTCTGAGTTTATATCTCAAAATTCAGACTTTGTTTTTCACAAATTTGACTTTATATCTCAAAATGTGGCCTTTGTTTCTCTTATATCTGAGTGTATATTTCACAATTCGAATGAGTGCTAGCGCTGTTTACTTTTACTTTCGATTTTGCGATAACGCACACTCTGTGTAAAGGGAGCAGCACATCTTATAATAGATATTTGTCAGTGAGTACAAGATTGCAGCAAATCCTCCAGTCTATGTTTGTAATCTCTCTTTACTTTCGACCTGTGATCAGTCAAATCTAAAGGTCATTGTACACTGAGTCCGATTTTCGTATGCGTTTTTTTTTTTTAGTTTTTCTCATATTCGCCATCCTTATCAAAATGCTTATTACGGGTGTGAAAATGCAGAAAATCAAACACGATCCGAATTTTTTTTATGACGGACGAAAGTTTCAGAGGCAGTGTGTAAACTCGATTAACATAACCTGTATATATTTTTTTTTTTTACGTGCAAAAATCTCAGACGAAAATTTCGTACTCATGTGTGCAATGACATTAACTCCAGCAGTTAGTGTTGGATGCAGGGTTGCCAAGTCCGCGTTTTTCCCCACAGAATTGGTCTACTTTTAAACTGTTGCCATGGGTTGATTTCCCCCAGTTATTTAAAGGTTTTAAATATTGCAGAAATTAAATTTCAATAAAAAATAATTTTTGTTTTGTTGTACACCGTTAAGTAAGATCTTTAGAGTTTTTGCAAAATAAATATGTTGAGAATGCATACTCTCCCATGTCTCTTTTTGATAAGGATACCTTCCATTTACTTATTATATTATAAAAATATTAACTTTATTCACATTCTAAAGGGACAGGACAGGCTACTCCTCCCAAAATGTACCAAAAAAAGTAATACCGTGATATTATACCGTCACCTTTCAAAAGATGAAAAATACCGTGATATTAATTTTAGGTCATATCGCCCACCCCTAGTTCTGACATACTTTTTTCAATTCTGAGTTTATATTCAATTTTGAATTTAAATCTCAAATGTGGACTTTGTTTCTCTTATATGTGAGTGTATATTTCACAATTCTACATTTATATTTCTTAATTCAGAGTTTGTCTCAAAATTTTCACAATTTTTAGTTTATATATCAAAATGCAGACTTTGTTTTTTTTACAGTTTTGAGTTTAAATCTCAAAATGCAGACTTAATTTCCCTCAAATCTGAGTTTATATTTCACAATTCTAAATTTATATTTCTCAATTCTGACTTTTTCGCAATTCTGAGTCTATATCTTAAAATCGTGATTTGTTTTCACAATTCCGAGTTGATGTCTCAAAATTCAGACTTTAATGCAATTCTGAATTTATTTTTCACAAATCTGAGTTTATATCTTAAAATTCAGACTTTTTTTTTTATAATTCTGACGTACTTTGTTTCAGTTCTTTGTTCATGTTAAATCTGCGTTTATATTTCATAATTCAGACTTCTCACAATTTTAAAGTTTATTTCTCACAGATCATGAGTTTTTGTTTCCACCATGAAATAAGCAATTAAAATGTCTTTGTGACGTTTTATCCCACAATTCTCACTTTTTGTGCTATATTTTCTCTTGAATCTGAGCTAACATTTCACAATTCTACATTTATATTTCTAATTTCTAACTTAATTTTTTTGCAATTCTGAGTTTATATCTCAAAATGCAGACATTTTTCTCTGAAAGCGAAGTTTATATTTCACAAATCTACATTTATATTTCTCAATTCTGACTTTATATCTTAAAATCCGTATTTTTTCAAAATTACAAGTTCAAAATTCAGACTTTTCTGCTCAGAATTACTATTTTTTTGTGACTGCAATTGTGAGTTAATGCCTTGCAAATCCTGACTTTTTTTTTCTTGTCAGATATAAACTCTAAAATCACGTTTTTTGTTTAGTTTTTTTATTCTGTGGTGGAAACAGTACATCAAAGAATTTGTGCTTCAAACCAGTTTAAATCTCAAATTGTGGACTTTATTTTTTTTTTTTTTTTCTTAAATCTGAGTTTACATTTCACAATTCTAAATGTATTTTTCTCAATTCTGGCTTACTTTTCACAGTTTTGAGTGTATATCTCAAAATCAACTTTGCAATAAGCTTAAATTTCACAATTTTACATTTATATTTCTCAATTCGGACTTTTTTCTAATTCTGAGTTTATATCTTAAAATCCGTATTTTTTCAAAACTATGTTTTTTGTGACTGCAATTGTGAGTTAATGCCTTGCAAATTCTGACTTTTTTTTCTTGTCAGATATAAACTCTAAAATCACCTTTTTTATTTTTTTATCCTGCGGTGGAAACAGTCTTCCATAAAATACTGCTCACCAGTACATCAATGAATTTGTGCTTCAAACTTGCTTTAACCAGTGCATCGCATGCTTGTCAACCACAACACAACCACAACCCTTTGCATAATATAGACTGTGGGCAGCACCAATCTATTTTTGCAATTACATTTGTTTGTTGCAAAAATATTACTTCATGACTTCAGCCGTTAAATATTTCCCCTTGGTTTTTCTTTTTCATCGTAGGCTATAGACAGGTTACGGCCATACCTGGTAGATAAGATCATTGCAGAGCGGCATTTTGATTACTTGCGCTCGAAGAAAATCCTGACGAGAGAGGACACAGAGGAGATCAGCTGCAGAACCACGAGAGGGAGACGCACTAGCAAACTGCTGGATATCCTCGCAGAAAACCCACGGGGTTTAGACATGCTAATTGAGTCCATCAAATGGGGCCGAACACTCAACTTCATCATCGCAAAGATCACCGATGAGGTGCAGCGTGTGAAAAATGAGCGACTGGAAGCTTTAAAAGGTACAAATTAACATGTTCAATTTTGATTTCAAATTTTACATCTCCTTTATGAAAATAACTGCATAAAACAACTCTTGAGTACCAAAAATCACTGAAAATGGTCAAGTTGAGTTGCTCTCAAAGGTGTATTTAAGGCACTCAGTTAATATTTCACAATTCAGACTTGTTTGTTTTGAGTTTATTTTTCACATTTTGGACTATGTTTCTTGCAAATCGGAGATTATATTAAACAATTCTCTTTTAATTTCTGAGTTTCTGTTTACTCCATGAAATAAGGAATAAAAAAGGTAATGGGTTCTTTACATCTCCTATAAGACTTGGAAGTGAACAGCCACTAATAAATGGCTAAAAATATTATTTATTTATTATATATTAATTATTTGCATATAAAGTGATTTTTCTTTTGATATTTGGAATACATTTGGAAATAAATAATACTACTGAATAGTGACTATCCCCATTTTTCTGACCATAGAGTGAAGTGGAAGTGAATAATAGTTTAGATTTGAATAATGTCATGATTATGTAACAATTGGGTCATTCCATGTCTACCCCTCGGCTCAGATTTTTTATTTTATCTGTATTTTTTATTTTTATTTTTTTTAGAAAGATGAACATATATGGTGATAAAAGCCAAAATATTAAATATCACAGATCTGTATTTCCCAAGTAATGCACTATTTTGTAGAAAGGGTTTAAAATGACAATTTTCACCTGAGATTTGGAGCCAAATAAGAGGCTTTAGAAAGCTGGCAGCATCAGTATTTTATTTTTACACAGAGGATGATAGGTCTGTCAGTAAAATCTGTCAACTTTAGCAATTTTGGTTTCATTAAATGCTAACAGTGACAGTTCAAAAATGGCCAAAAGCATTTCTTCTAGTTCCTCATGTTTGCATGCCCGTAACTCAAGAAGTATGAAAGATATCTTTGTCCTTTTAGATTCTGGTGTGCCAATTAAAGGCCCTCAATGGTTCAATCCCAGAGATGTGGAGATTTTAATGTGGCTCTATGAGTAAACAGGACAATTGTTCACATTTTCCATGGTCAAAAACCAAATGTTTGTCATTTTACATATAGCTAATCCTTTTTTATCTGAAGAGGAACAAATAATGTCGAAACCAGAAATGTATCTCATTTTTTCTATTAGCTCTATTGCATTGAACATACCTGTTTGAATGTCATAAATATAATTTTTCCAAAGTTGTCTAACCAGTGAGTATTGAATATATGTTAATATCCTTCTAGATTTTTATTCTTAATAAACTTTTTTTGGAATCTTCATTTTAAGGCCCTATATGGTTCAGTCCCACAAATATTGGGCCACCAATGTGACTCCATATGCACATTTTTTTCGTTTTACCCATTTTTAATGGTCAATAACCAAATTTTGGTAACTTTTTAAACAGCTGATAGTTTGTGCTTAAAGAGGAATGTCTGAAAACAAATAATACTGAAACTGTTTTCCTCTATCAAAGCAATTTAATACGACACACCTCTCTGGGTGGAAATTTTACAAGTCTGTAATTCAAGAAGTGTTAAAGATATCTTGTCAGTGTGGTAACGTGTAGATACAATACTGTGTATTTCACGATATGGTAGCTTCAGAAGGTGTTAAAATGAACAAAATCCAACTATTCCTGAAACTAATTCAAATATAAATTCTCATAAATACATCTCTGAGAGCAAGTTAATCTTCCTTGACTTGACAGATTTCAGTAGATTTTGATCAACATTTTTGCCTCATGTTTGCACCTTAATATCCTTTTAGATTCTGTATCCAAACAAAGTTTCATTTTGGTATCTTAATTTTAAAGGCCTGTGATGATTAAGTGCCAGAGATTTAGAGATCTTAATGCAGCATCATGAGTAAAAAAATTTGAATACTTTATATTTCTAAAACAGAAAAAAAATGCAACAAAGAGATACATAAACATCCCCCCATTTTCCCCTTTGTGCAGTTTTAACAGCAGAAACAAATAGCTGTTCAAACATACATTGTTCACATTTTCAAGGGTCAAAAACCATATGTGGGTCATTTTACACAGAGCTGCTCCTTTGTTTTATTTAAAGAGGAATATCTGAAGAACAAATAATGTTGAAACTAGAAATGTATCTCATTTATTTCTATCTGCTCAATTGAATTGCAACATACCTGAGTGCCTTTAATATTATTTTCCAAAGTTGACACACCTGTGACTCTACAAGTGTTCAAGATATCTGAATATCCTTCAAGATTCTCATTCTTAATATACTCTTCTTTCGAAATCTTCATTTTTAAGGACCGAATGTAGGTAACTTTTTTAACTTGTTTAAAGAGGAATGTCCGAATAACAAATATCAAAACAACTGAATACAGCACACCTCTCTAAATGACAAAAGCAAACATTTTTCCTAAGTTTACTAGTATTTTATTCATGAAGTGTTAAAGATATCTTAATGTAATTTAAGATGCTTGTTTTTATGCAACTTCATTTTTAGGACCCTATATGGTTCAATGTCACAGATATTTAAGATGTCAATGTATTTGAACTCTAACTTCCATCTTCCAACTATCCCTGAAACTGATTCAAAAATAGATTGTCATAAATACACCTTGGGAGCAAGTTAATGTGCCTCAACTTGACCATTTTCAGATGAACTCAAAGAGTTGTTTTATGCCGTTATTTTGATGGAAGGAAACAAGATACAATTCTAAATTAAACATTAGTTATTCTTCAGACATTCTTGTTTAAATGCAGTAAGTATCATCTGTGTGCAAAGTGAACCATATTTTATTTTCGACCATTAAAATGGGTCAAATTTTACCATCTGAACATGGAGCTGCTTTGAAATCCCCATATCTATGAAAATTAACTATATGGGGCCTTGAAAATTAAGATTTCAAAAAGAAAGTTTATTAAAAGTAAGAATATTAAACTATATTGAATACATTTGGAGTTACAGGCATCCATATTTTGGAAAACTAATATTAATAGCACAAATGTTTTTTTAGAAAGCATTTTTAGTTTCAACATTATTTGTTCTTCAAATATTCCTCTTTAAAAGAAAAGAAGGTTTTTGACCTCTGGAAATGTGTCCAATAATTGCCAGTTTACACTTAGAGCTGTATTAGGATCTCCAAATCTCTAGGATTGAACCATCGACGGCCTTTAATATGAAAGCGCCAAAAGGAAAGTTTGTTAAGAACCAGAATCTCAAAATACATTAAGATATCTTCAATACTTCTTAAGCGGCAGGCATGCAAACTTGAGGCAAAAAAAAAAAAATTTTTGAACTGTCACTGTTGGTATACAAACCAACAAAGCTTGCTAAAGGCAACATATTTTACTAATAGACCTACCAATCTCTGTGTAAAAATAAAATAATGATGCTGCCAGCTTTCTAAAGTCATTTTACACCCCTGTAAATTGGCTCCAAATATCGGGTCAAACTTTGCTGTGTGAACATATTTGGTTTTCAACCACTAAAAATGGGTCAAATTTAACCATCTGAACATGGAGCTGCTTTGAAATCCCCATATCTACGAAAATTAACTATATGGGGCCTTGAAAATTAAGATTTCAAAAAGAAAGTTTATTAAAAGTAAGAATCTAAAAGGATTTTAAACTATATTGAATACATTTGGAGATACAGGCATCCAAATTTTGGAAAACGAATATTAATAGCACAATTTTTTTTTTTTTTTTAAGAAAACATTTTTAGTTTCAACATTATTTGTTCTTCAGATATTCCTCTTTAAAAGAAAAAGAAGTATCAGCTGTATGTAAAATGACCCACATTTGGTTCTTGACCACTGAAAATGTGTCCAATAATTGCCAGTTTACACTTAGAGCTGTATTAGGATCTCCACATCTCTAGGATTGAACCTTCGAGGACCTTTAATATAAAAGCACCAAAAGGAAAGTTTGTTAAGAACCAGAATCTCAAAGGACATTAAGATATCTTCAATACTTCTTAAGCTGCAGGCATGCAAACTTAAGGCAAAAAACACAATACGTGATTTTTTGCCATTTTTGATCTGTCACAGTTGGTATAAAATGAAACAAAGCATGCTAAAGTCAACATATTTTACTAGTAGACCTACCAATCTCTGTGTAAAAATAAAATTATAATGCTGCCAGCTTTCTAAAGTCATTTTTACACCCTTGTAAATTGGCTCCAAATCTCGGGTCAAACTTTGCTGGGTGTAAAATGACCCACATTTGGTTTTTGACCACTGAAAATGTGTCCAATAATTGGCAGTTTGCACATAAGATCTCCACATCTCTAGGATTGAACCAGCGACAGCCTTTAATATAAAAGCACCAAAAGGAAAGTTTGTTAAGAACCAGAATCTCAAAGGACATTAAGAATAACATTATTTTTTTTTTGCCATTTTTGATCTGTCACAGTTGGTATACAATGAAACAAAGATTGCTCAAGTCAACATATTTTACTAATAGACCTCCCAATCTATGTGTAAAAATAAAACGATAATGCTGCCAGCTTTCTAAAGTTTACACCCCTGTAAATTGGCTCCAAATCTAAGATACACAATAGTGTATTACCCAGCAAATACACATCTGAGACATTTAATATTTTGGCTTCCAGCATTATTTATGCTAAAAAGTGTTTGTGACCTGATCAATGTTTTTTTTTTTTTATGTTTTGCAGCAGGGTCCTCGGCTAATTCAGGTTGTCCAAACACAAAAGCAGCAACCAATGACTTCTCCAAAATGGACTCGGACTATGACAAGTACTCCACTATATGCTACCATCCCGAAGGGGAAGGAAGTCCGTCGTCCTCTGTCGCCACGGGTTCCTTTAACCTGCGTTACGGATCGGGTCGAGTGAACGAGGCTCTGTCGGTGTGTGGAGGTGCAGGGAGCATGAACGTGTCCTCCACCATCTCAAGCCTGCCTAAACCTGGAGACCCTGGAGCTCCAGCGCTACCCGAGGAGCCCGATATGGACGTCCAGGATATAGATGCTGCTGTTTGTGGAAGTACAGGAAGCAGCAGCGGGGATGCTAATTTCCAGCCGCTGCGCTCACGTTCTTTATCTCCGATGCCTTACGTGTCGTAACGCAACATTTCAATGCTATCACCCGAATTCCATCAATGTGTAAGATTCAGAACATTTTACAAAAAAATAGTCTTTCACAAGCACTGTCAAACTGAAAAACATATTTTTTCTACTTGTTACAATTGCTTAATTAAAATAAGTTAAAGCAACACACTTGCTGAACATTTTGTTTTTACTTTACTTAATGCATTATAAAGGTATTTATAATCTATGTTGTAATGCATGATATTTTCTTTTTTTTTATAAATAATTGTGACCAAAGTTAAAATGCATTCGAATATTTAACCCTCTATGGCACGCAATTATGTTCTAACAATGAATTTTTTTTTCACACAAGTTTTTATTACATGAAATAGCTTCAATTAGACATATCAAAACAAATTTTTGAAAAATATTTTTTGGAGTGGTATTTAAGAATGGCAACAGTGTACCACAATGGAAAATCGCCAACGAAATAGTTTTTCTATTACATTATGACTTTCTTTTTCAATTCAAATGCACATTTCTTTCAAATCGATGCATCCAATCTTAATTTCCATTAAAACACATGCAGGAACAAATACTGTACACATGCACAAACACACTCATCTTCATTGACTTTACATGGCAGAGCCAACTCTGCATTCTTTCTAATGCCCTTTCCGTGAAATATAGCTGTATCCCTTTATTGAAAAGAATAAATCAATTTCTTATTCATGCATAAATACAACTAAACTACAATAAACCCTTCAGATAAATAATAACTGTTACTATCTATAAAAAATCCCAATGGGGAAATACATTACTTCAAGTCCACTGTGGTACAGCGTTGCCATATTTTCAAATTTTACAATAAAACTATGTTGACAATGTTGATTTATGAATTAAAATATGTAATTTACTAACCAAAGATGATGCAAAAAAAATCCCCCTTGAGTGGCGATGGGGAAAAGTTGTTTTGGAGGAACATTCAAATGTCATTTGACTTAAAAACAGCACATCATTGACTACCTTAGGGCTGGCAGCTTCGTACCATAGAGGGTTAAAGGTTTGTTTGTCATGTGTTGTAATGCATCTAAACAATGGTGTAACAGTGAATAGATGCATTTTGTAATGCATTACAACTGTGGTTACAATTATTCACGAGATCACACAATGCATAATAATGTGCATTACAGGACATGATGCGTAAATATAGTTTTATAATGCATTATATATAAAGGCTTAAAGTCGAGTACCAGTTTTGTTCATTATTTTTGTAGCACTAAGTGAAACTGGGCAGATTTTTTGAATTGCCTGCATGTTTTGCATAGTGCTGGTCTGGATCGGGAGAGTAAATGTTTCTTATTTGATATGAGAGTCAAATGTGTTATTCTGAGTAAAGGGAAAAACCTGTTGGTGCTTAATGCTGTTGTGTTTGACATTTGAAGAGCTTCTGTATTGTGTTTTTGTGGTTACCATTGTGCTGGAGAGTAGAGCTTGTGGTTAAGTTGTGGGTGGATCCTTGATTTAACTTTATAGTACTTTGTTCCATTCAGTGAGCAATAATGTTGTGATAACATATGCTATGCTGACTACAGAAGCTGTTCATATTACTCACTTTTATAAGGAAATAGTTGTGTAACTTATTGACAAATGGGTAGTTTGGGTAGTATGGTATAGCTCTTAAATGCAGGTGCACTGAAAAAAAAAACAAATTTTTGTTGACTAACTTTCAACATTTTTACTTAAATGCAGCTAAAATAAAATGATTGCAACCACTTACCTTAAAAAATTAATAATTTTTTTCTTTCAGTGTAGCTTTGGATGGATTTTAGATTAAATGAAATCTACCAAAACAAATTGAGTACAGATTATTTACCTCAGTTTCACTGAGTAGATTCTATAGGTTAGATTTTACATTGCATGACTGAGGATCCTTGAAATAATGTAAAAATGACAATTGGTTAATGCTTAACCTGGAGCTTTTTTTTTGTTCATTTTACTATATTTTGTTTCAACAAATAAGTTGTAAATCCTTCCAGAATTCTAGAAGTTTCGAAAATCTTTACACTGCACTCTATACAGTGAAAGTGAATATTAACCTGCTTTGGACAAAATAAATGCATAAAAATACCAATATGACTGCATAAGTGCATGACAACCCAAGCCTTATAAAGCAATGCCAAAGCTTTTTGTGAGGAACCAATTGAAATTTAGTTCACCATTCACTTCCACTCTATGAAGAACAGCAGTCTGAAAATGATGCTTTACTTTTGTTTTGAGAAAAAAAAAAAAAGAAAATCATGAGGTTGTGTATAAAATGAATTAGTTTTATTTTTTTTAAAAGAGCACTGCTCACAAAGCTCCAACAAGGAGCATCTTTACGAAAGGGTAAATGGAATTATATTAAGAGTAAATGCTATTAAATTTTGTCATTATGCTAATGATGATGTTGTCCATGTGCATGCATTGTGTTTATATTTTGTTAAACAGTTCTTCACATTTTTGTATAAAAGTCTATACTTAAAGGGATGGTTCGGAGCAGATTTGACTTCATTGCTATGCACTCCGAAGCCCGTGTAAATACCCCATCCAAAGTTTTTTTTACCTTCGTCGAACATTGAGGGAGATATCAGAGTTTTTCGAATGGCTTGCTACAGCCGTAAATGGAACATCTACTAGTCTCAAAAACTACAAGTCGACGTCACTTCCCTGGTTTGGGAAAAGAACGTAAAAGTCCTCCTACAAGTTGACATACACACAGACGTAGTAGGTGGACTTTTACGTGCTTTTCCCAAACTAGGGAAGTGACGTCGACGTGTCGCCATTTGTAGTTTTTGAGACTAGTAGGGATCGGGTAACAGTTGTTTTTAAAACACTCATGGTGGACTTACAGATTTTCCGATGCAGCGTTTTGTGAGTACATACCCTATTTGCACTACTGTAGAAGTTTGGTAAGATTACGTGCAAGTTTAGTGGTGCAATTTACGAGATACATCAGATGTACCATGTACGGCTGGAGCAAGCCATTCGAAAAACTCTGATATCTCCCTCAATGTTTGACTAAGGTAAAAAAAACTTCGGATGGGGTATTTACATGGGCTTCGGAGTGCATAGCAATGAAGTCAAAACTACTCCGAACCATCCCTTTAATTGGTCATACTTTATTAGGTGGCTTTAACTACTACGTACTAATATTAAATACATACACAACTATGCATTTACTGTGTAACTGCATGTTGTTCTGGGAAAAAATCCCCACTTTTACTGCTAATGAGTTTGAAGTATGGTTAGGTTTAAGAGTATAGTAAGATTATGGTTAAAAATACAAGTACTTGATCTAATATAAAGTTTAAACATTTAATTTGTGACCCTGGAGCACAAAACCGGTCTTTAGTAGCAAAGGTTTATTTGTAGCAGTTTGTAGTCAAAATTGTTGGATTTTCTTTTATGTCAAAGATCATTGGGATATTAGGTAAAGAATGTGTTCTATGAAGATATTTTCTAAATGTCCTACCGTGAATATATCAAAACTTAATTTTTGATTAGTAATATGCATTGCTAAGAACTTCATTTGGACAACTTTAAAGGTGATTTTCTCAATATTTAGATTTTTAGACTAAATACTGTAATATCCTTACAAACCATACATCAATGGAAGGCTTATATATTCAGCTTCCAGGTGTTTTATAACTCTCGATTTCCAAAAATTGACCTTTATGACTGGTTTTGTGGTCCAGCCCTGTTGACAAAAACAGCATATGCATATTTTTACATTAAAGGAAGAAAGAACCAGCTTCCAGATTGTTATGGACTGTCAAAACAATTTTCTGAAACTGTCAGTTTGGAATTTCGAAAATTGGTTTTGCCGGTAACCACGCTTGTGACATCTCAGCATTATGTTTGAAAACCAACATGTTTCATTGATGAGTTGAAGAGCTAGACAACTGATAATTATACAGGAACTAGTTAGAGCTTTTCACACCTTCACATGAGTTACTGTCAGTTTTCTAAATCCCACTTTTAACCTCGGGTAAATCAGAAGCAATGGTTTGCACCGCATTTTACCCAGGGTTATGAAACCCTGCTCCGGAGCATCTGCACTGCAACTGTAGTTATACGTATGAATATCTATATCTTTGGAAGATGCTTGAGCTACTAAAACAATACAACAACACAAAGCTTTTAGCTAAACAAGGCATTTAAAAGGTACTTTAGTTTAAAAACCTCTAATGTTGAGTTAATACATATTAATGGCGATGTTGCTAAAAAGAGCATTATTTTGTGTATTTGTTGTAATGCAATGTATTCATGCAGTTTGAGGTTCAAAAAACATTATTTTCCACATACTGTACATTATTGAGGCTCCTCCTCGCCCCGCCTTTCTGAAATGCTTTGATTTTTTTGATGGAAACTGAGGTGATTGGCCGAACACCTCAAGTGTGTGACAGAAATGTTATGCCCCTTACCATGACGTTTCTTGGTGCGACGAGACAGAAACATAGGAACGAGGAATTTGTTGCACGCAGTGGGGACATAACTACTGATTATAATGACTCTGTCTTTTTACTCGTCTCGTCGCGTCACGCTGCGTAAACATAACACCATGTCTGCATTTGCGATCGTAGAACAAGAAATAACAAGCACTACGCTACACTGCTCAAAACTGGACCTTTGAATGGTCAGTACTGAATTCTTTAAATATGAAAACATACTTACAGGCCGTCAGTCAGAAGCGCAGACTGTCCTTAACACTTTGTGTACAGCTGGCATTGTAAGCTGCTCTCCCAGGTTCAGGAAACAGTCCTCCGTGAAATGCACATCACCCACTCCAATATTTGCATTGTACTGATTCAGAACAGTGTTGTAGAGCCCTGCGCAGGACTGTTTTCTTCATCCCGCTCCCGCCCGCGCCCGCCAAATTTCTTACCATTACCGCCCGCTAAAACTCTGAGAATTTATTCCCGCACGATAATAGAGATGCATTGATTTTGTGTCTTCTCCCGTCCCGCAGGAAGAAAAAAAAACGTATTTTTAATCTCTTAGGTAGCACTTGATAATTACAGACAGCTGTGTTGGAGCAGGACTGGAACTAAAGTCTGCAGGTAGGTAGATCTCCAGGAACAGGGCTGGAGGGTGTTCCAAGTTTACCAAATAAGTCAGGCTTATTTCAGTTAGTCTGACTTCTTTTGAGCCAAATCAAGTGACAATAAGTCAGACTAACTAAAATAAGCCTGGCTTATTTGGTCAATTTGTTTTGTGGAACACCCCTCTGGTCTACATGGTCTAGACTTGGACTAGGGCTGGGTAAAAAATATTGATTCTCCGATTTTAATCGATCTTCAGTTTAACACAACGATATCGATTCGGGAAATCCCCGAATCGATTCTTAATGCACGTGCTTCACGTAAGAGGATATGAATATTCACCTCTCGTCCTGAAGGTGTCACTAGTGTTCCTGCTGAGAGAGTTTTCTCAACCGCTGGTGATCTAATCACAGCGCAAAGGAGCTGCCTTAGATCAGATCAGAACATGTTGATCAGCTGCTTTTTTTGCAGAAAAATGATTAGGCTGTAGTTAAGAACTGTTAGTTTTATGGACAGTTAGAATGTTTTGTATAAGCAGACAAAGGCTTTATGATGGGCCTGTTTTGAGTGTTTTGAATTTAGAAAAAAAGTTTTATTTCTTAAACATGTTTGAAGTTCTTAATAGATTTCACTTTTGCACATTTACAGTCTTTTTATTTTTTTTTACAGTAATGTGCATTTTGCAGTTTGTTTACATGGTGTACAATGGATGCACATATTTATGACTTCTTGTTACAGTGTTCATTTAAAATAAAAGTTGTTTAAAATAAACAACTGTGTGCACCGTATTATTAATGTAGATGTGTATTTCAGTAATAAACTTAAGTAGGAGAGTTTCAGTTACCAGCATTTATATCAAAATATGGATCACATGTCTGCAAAACTAACATTTTAAATGAAATATTGATAGCTAATCGATATCGAATCGAAATCGAATCGAATCGAATCGAAACCATAAAAATAAGAATCGAATCGAATTGCCAAATTGGTCACAATACCCAGCCCTAACTTGGACTACTACTTAACATCCCGCTGGCACAACTTAACCCGTCCCTTTGGCACAAATCACACCAGCCCGACAATTTTGAAAGACTAGCATGATTCGGCAGTTTAGAGCTGACATTATGCTAACTGTATGAACTCATTGTGTACCCTACTAAACAATACATGTGTGAAATATTTTCAAACTTGTCTATAATTGTTAAGACGCAACAATCAAAAAACCTTGATCATATAAATTTTACTTAAAAAATTTTGAGCTAAAATGTGCTTAGATCTCATGCCATGTGTCTCTCTTCTTTGAGTGATGGGTTAATTGGATGGCTCTTCAAAAGTATGTGGTTTTCTATGGTTTTCTAGAAACAAGGAGTGGAACTACTTCCCCCCCTTGGCACAAATCACCCTACTCTCCCCTAACTATAAAGATAACATTCTAAATATCGTTTCAAATTTAATAGCAGAGTTCACACCACGACTATAATGATAACGATACAGGGCAAAAATATCGTTGGGATCACTTTCAGAAAGATTTTTTCATTCATTCAATTTCAAAAGGCTTGTGCGTTTGAAATAGACATTGTAGAGAAGAAAACAGACATTGCACAGCAAACATAAAATTACCTCAGGAATTAATAGCTAGTTTGGACAACATTGTTTTGCCTCCTTTAAAGGTGCAGTGGAAAAGAGTCTTTACTGTTTTTATTTCCACTACATTGACTATGTTAATGAAAGGGTAGATTCACTGTTTAGATGTGCTCGAAATGTGCATGCTGAGGACATCCACTGGTTGAAATCATGTAAATGCAACAAAAATAGACAGTTATTGTTCACTAGTGTGGACGCAAACATAGTCATCGTTGCATTTATAGTTATCGTTATTGGTGTGAATGGACCTTAATACGAGGGGTTATGCTAGAGTTACATTAACAGATCACATGATGCGATCATCAACGTGTAAAACGTCAATTGACCATATGCACAGATTACTTCCTTTTTTTAGACAAGCCAGCTCAGTCATTTCCAGTTAACTGTATTGTGCCGTAATAGGAGTGTACTTTTCTCATTTTCTCTACATAATCCATTCTCAATCGAAGAAACGTCCATGTATACCGTTTCAAGAATTACAAATGCGAGTTTAAAAAAATACATCGATGGGCTAAATATGAGCAAGTCATTGCTAAGATTGACAGTAATAACCGGAAAAAACATCTGTCAAGCTGATGTCAAAAAAAGAGCTGTGCATTAAATAATTCAGAGTAACAAAACTACAGCAGTAACAAGTTTGTGTTGGTTAAATATAGGCTATTTAATAGCTTTCAAAGTTCAAGATAAAGTTTAAAAGATGTAGTTATTAAATTATATAAATTAGTTCAAATTCATATCAGTTCATATTGAGTGCATTATTTAATTCTTCTACCATTAATATTTAACTTATTTAATTTGTAGTGAACTATTTATAAGTTTTTAAACAATTCACATTTATAGGCTGTTTGTGTCTGAGCTTGTAATGCACTCACTGTATAAGATGTCTTGAAAAAACTAGGAAGTGACAGCTGCAGCCAATGATTGATCCTCTGCTGCCATCTTCTGGTTATATGGGTAATTACATGTATTTTTTTTTTTAAAAAGACGTTGTTTTTCACAAAAAGACATATGTTGTCTTTTTAAATGAAAAGTGAATCTTTGAAGTGAATTTTATTGCACAGCTGTAGAGTTGAAAAATAATAAAGGCTTTAAAATATTGCAAGATTTTAAAAATGTGTTCGTGACTATGAAGGCAAGTTATTGATTATCAAGAATATGATTAAGAGAAGTATTGCTAGCTAGCTTACATTAGCCTAAACATGTTATGATGTGTTTTAGTTGTCAGCATTTAAATGTACAACTATGCAGGTCCTCTCCTGGGATTACAGGCTCCGCATTTAAAAGATTTTGTTAAATAATATGAAACTGAATGTTCATGCCTCTATCATTATTTACGATATTGCAATATTATTTTTCTCAGTTTCTGATAAGAATGAGGCAGTAGAGGAGTCTCAAGAGTGTCCACCTATACAGTGCCTAGCAAAAGTATTCATACCCCTTCATTTTTTGTCACATTTTGTTTTGTTGCAGCATTATGTTAAACTGCTTTAAATTAGTTTTTCCCCACATCAATGTACACTCCATACACCATAATAATGACAAAGCAAAAACCAGATTTACACATTTTACAAATGTAATAAAAATAAAACACTGAAATAAGTACATTGCATAAGTATTCATACCCTTAACTCAGTACACAGTTGAAGCACCTTTACAGCCTCAAGTCTTTTTGGGTCTGATGTGACAAGCTTTGCACATCTGCATTTGGCAATTATCTGCTATTCTTTGCCTCACTTTTTCACCTCTCAAACTCTGTCAGCTTGGATGGGGGCTGGCAGACATTTTCTAGAGTCCTAGTTGTTCCAATCGTCTTCCATTATGGATAACGCTTCTGTGAACCTTCAATGCAGCAGATTTTTTTCTGAACTCTTCTCTAGATCATCGCCTTAACGCAAGTCTGCCACTGAGCTCTACAGGCAGTTATCTTGGTTTTTGCTCTGATATGCATTTTCAGCTGTTAGACCTTTTCTGAGAGGTGTGTGCCTTTCTAAATCAGACTCATTCAAATGAATCTGCCACAGTTTCACTCCACTCCAAGTGTAGCAACATCTAGAAGCAATATGAATGCTCCTGAGCTAAATTTCGAGTGTCCCAGAAAACGGTATGAATACTTATGCAACGGGATCTTTTCAGTTTTTTATTTTTAATAAATTAGCACAAATGTTAAAAACCTATTTTTTGCTTTGCCATTATGGAGTAGGGAGTGTAGATTGATGTGGGGAAAGTGCAGCAACATAACAAAATGTAAAGAAAAAGAAGGGGTATGAATAATTTCGCAAGGCACTGTATATAGCACATATAAAATGAACTTTAGCAGAAGTTTAGGAGCTGGTTTATAAAGAACGCTCCGTGCATAGGTAATTTATGAATACACAGTATTTATTATTAACCCTGTGTAAATGAGCAGTGTGAAACATGAAGCAAGATAACCCCAGGATTAGTATGACTCGAGTTAACTATTTCAAGTGTGAAAACCCTATTCTCAGCTTGGTTGACTTATTGTAGTATTAGTATATAAAATTATTATAGTAAATGTGTAGTAACCATGTTTGTTTAGCATATTGATTACCATTTGTATAACTGTTAAACTATGTTTAGTGTAGCAAAATGGCTAATTTATAGTAAACCATGTTGTTGTTATTTTTTTGGATTTGTAGTAAAAGCATGGTTAATTGTCCTAAGGGGTTAAACATAGGCCTAATTGTTTACATCTTATTGAAAGATGAGACATCATGTAGTTATTGCAACATTTTCTTATTTTTATACTTTACATCCACACCCACAAAGAGTGACAGACAAAATGCCACACAACCTGTTCAGACAAGTTTTTTTTTCTGCATGCATATTATCTGATGTACAGCACGGGGCAATTTGAAAAAATGTGAAATTATCTGATAGAAGGTTTAGCATCACTGATAGATCATTCAACTTAAAGATGAGCTCTGGTTCTACCAGTTTTGAAAACTGCAAGACAACAGCTTCAGTTCCTCAAACATAGAAAACCCTGTCTGTGTTAAGTGCCGTGTCAGTCCCACGTCCTGATTTCCTGAGTGAGTTGGCACAAATGTCTGACGGAGAGCCTTTGTTGTGTGCTGGTCCGAATAATAACTCGGCATGCCGCAGGACAGCTAAACCACACCTGGATCCTCGGTTTGTGGAAAACTTCAGGAGAAAACTGAAATATTTCTTCATGAGCCCATGCCAGAAATACAAAGCCAGAGGTCGTAAGCCATGGAAAATGATACTGCAGATACTCAAGATTGTCATTATTACCTGTCAGGTATGTGATGTGATTTACTTCAAAACTACACAATTTTAAATGGTATATATTTGGTATGTTAGTTTAGTTCTGAAATGTACATGTTATCTTAAAATAGTTTTTGTTGTCTGCCACATTAGGAGAACCTTTTAAAGTTCCAAAGTGATCATTTTATTTAAGAACCACTGAAAAAAAACCTTCAGTTTTCAGAGTGTCTTAGTTAAAATATAGTAGTTTCCAATTTGTCTCACCATGCTTATACTCTTAAAAATAAAGGTGCTTCACGATGCCACAGAAGAACCTAATTGTCTAAATGGTCCCATAAAGAACCTTTAACATCTGAAGAACCTTTCTGTTTCACAAAAGGTTCTTTGTGGCGAAAGAAGGTTCTTCAGATTATAAAAAGGTAAGAAAGAGATGGTTCTTCAAAGAACTTTCGACTGAATGGTTCTTCTATTGCGTCACAGTGAAGCACCTTTATTTTTAGGAGTGTAGATTTCAGTCGTTTCGTAAAACTGGAAAAAGGGAAAAAAAAAATCAAAACCTTTTAAATAAGCTCAATTTCACACAAAACAAGCAGTGTTGATATTGATTATGATTTGCCTATATATATGTTTTCCACAGTTAGTCTCTTTTGGATTGAGCAACGAGATGATGGTCACCTTCAAAGAGCAAAATCTTATTGCTTTCAAACATTTTTTCCTGAAAAATTACCAGGACAGGAATAAAGATTATGCCTTGTACACAAGACATGAAGTTCACGAGCACATCCTGTACATAATCAGGAGGGTAAGTGCTTTAGATTATACACTAACAATAATTATACTTTAGACCAACTTAAAATTGGTCTATTATAATGATTATTATTTTCTCAAATTATATTCATGGTTTGGTTCAAACCCTACTTTTTGTTTTAGAATTAATCAAAAATATTTTTCCCATACACAAAAATTTACATTTATTCAAAGGAAGAATTTTTTAGACACAAGCCTAAATGTTACTGAACAGACAAATATTTTTTGCCTTTTTTTTACAACTTGATTTTGCCATAACCAAAAGCTAAATTTACCATAATGAGAAAGAAATGTTAGTTCATTTTGAATACTTACAGTAAATAAGCATAGGAATGCTTTTTGAAATGTCTTATTTGTGATATACTAACCACAAACAAACAACTAAATGCACATTAACACACGTTTCTAATACAATTACAATTGTCATAACACTCATAGCACATGTTATTGCTCTTCTGTTGTTTTTTAATGCTTCTGTTGTCCTCTTTGTAAGTTGCTTTGGATAAAAGTATCTGCTGAATGTCTAAATGCAAATGCAAATTGCACTTTAAATAAATGACATTGCTTCATTTTTTTCGGTGCATATATTTATATTCTATATATTTATAGTCCTGTAATATTAAAATAAGCAAAAACAAATGTAGGATTTTCAAAGAAACTGAAATTAAACTGAACTGCAAATGTGACATATGTTGAAATCATGCTGGATGACATGAATTGCCAAATTAGGATGCATATTTTGCACAAAAATTGATGCATATTTTTTCATGATCTCAGTTACTTTTCCCCTCATTTATTGATTAAAAGCTCTCCTGTCCCCATGTTTAGTTCTAGAATTAATCTGAACATGCATTAATTCATCTCATTCACTACAAAAACCAAACACAGTGTTCTTCAAAATGAATTAAAACAGTGAAATTCAATGCAAACCTGCCATAATGAAATATGTTAAATAATACAAATATCCTTTATGTGTTTAATCCAATTTTATTAACTGATGTCTTTGCTGCCGACCTCCGATGATCCAATTCATCCACACTAATAAGCAAACATTACTCAAGATAATCTAACATTTGTTTTCCTTTTTTTTCATTGCTGAAGAGTTGACATTTTTTCTTCTGCGGTCTACTGTACAGACGTCAATTTAGCTTTTGGTGTGTGAAAAGGCTTTTACATTAGCCAAAAATATAACTTTTTTATTTAAAAAGTAACGCTAAAGTAATGCAATGCATTACTTTCCATAAAAAGTAACTAACTAACGTAATTAGTTACTTTTTTAGGGAGTAACTCAATATTGTAATGCATTACTTTTAAAAGTAACTTTCCTCAACACTGAAAAAGAAAACATGCAAAATAGTGTTTTTAAAATAGTAGAATTGAATTACTAGTAAACTAAAGAATTTTATAATATGTTTATACATGCACAGATTGCACTCAAACACATACTGATCATATGCCATGTCTATTTTATTTAATTGGAACATGTTTAATAGCAGTTTCATTTTAGTAAATACTAAGTTTTATAGGGGTGGTGTGACTGAATCTGTTCTATTGTTTGCTTCTGATCAGTTGTCTGATTGTTTGTTTTTTAGTATCTACACCTAGAAAACCTGATGGTTGATAATCATGCGTTTGAGAGGATCAATGGCGTGTTCACTCCTCTGTCCGTCTGTCAAGAGTTATATCGACATGCCAAAGTCTCACCAGCCAATGAGACCTTTGATATTGATCCACGAGTAGAAACAGGTACAACATGATTTGTCATAACACAGTGATGCAGTCCACTTTAATTACTGTGGATGACAGAAGTGATACAGATATCAAGCACTAAATATGTTCTAAATAGTAAATAGTTTTACATTAAAGGGGTCATTGGATGCCCATTTTACACAAGTTCATATGATTCTTTTAGGTCTTAATGAAAAGTCTCTAATATACTTTGGTTAAAAAAATCTTAAATAGTAGTGTAAAAACACCCTTTTAGTACCTTGTCAAAATCAGCTCTGCAAAATATCAGCTCATATTAAGACATGGCCCCTTTAAATGCACCGATCTCTGCTCGCCCCACCCCTCTCTGGGATTATGTTTACTTCAGAGAGTTGCGACCCGCTTTGATCTCGCCGCCACGCGGTCACGTGGTTCATGGAGCGCTCAATAGTTCCAAACAACTTCGCGCTGTCAATGTGTTTGAATGGGTTTAAGTAGGATAGACAGCAGTTTCACTATATTTGCAGCAATTTCGAGTAATTATTAACAAATAATGTGCATTGATTGTGTGTTGATAACTTCTCTGAATAAGCTTTACAATCGCATTTTATTCTGGGGAGTGATAAAGAGACATAGTTAATAAGTTCTCATACTTTTTGGCAGTCAAATTGTGACCAAACACCTTAAGTGTAACTTTTATTCAATTAAATAATTGTAATATATAGTTCAGTTCTATTTAGCTAATATTTTAAATTTTTGGACTAAATAATATGTGCAATAATGATCCTGACCATTTAAAAGATAACATTTTCTAATATAGTAGGCTATTTATATTACAGTTAGTGTGATATTTAAGGTAAAATACATTTTAATGTGTATTTGGACATGATCAAACACTCTCTTTTTTTATGTTTCCATTTAACGATTTAATGTTAAATAAATAAAAAAAGTAATTTACTCGTATTATTTTATGATATTCAAATATACAACATAACTGAATATTATAAAAGGCAAGCAAAAATGGCATTTAACATAATAGAAAAGATGAAAATAGTGTTAAAAAAAACACAAAGCAACGAATTGCATTCAGCATACATTTTTATCGTATTTCTTGAATGCAGTCTTTACTGAAACTCATTCAACCTCCTACAGGGAGAGAAAGATTGCAGAAAGACTAATAATGTAAAAATATGACAACTAGTATCTGGTTATGGTCGCTATTATGGCGTTTCTCACGTTATCTAACTGCATTTACAGTATAACTGTTTATTTTTTAGCGATAAACATTAAGTATAACACGCTTCATAAAATACCACTACTGGCCGGTTTTCCGAGAGGTCAACTGATGTGTTAAAATGTAAAAAAAAAATGCAGTAATTTCTTCAATTTACCGGCAATTGTGTTTGAGAAGCGCTGAAATGAATGGGCTTCTATGGAGGAACTATTGGTTGTTTGGAACTATTGGCCGCTCCATCACACGCTTTACTTCCGCATTCCTCAGTTCCTATGGAAGCGTATGGGAGTGTTGCAACTCTGTTTCTCTATGGCTCTGGTTTACTTTAGCCGCATTTAGCTGCATCAGCTAAACTTGCCAACAAGCACATTATCAAGAAAGACCATTTGCAAAGATGCATAAAAAACCCTTATACTCACTTCTGCTGTGGGTGAAGCTGCATCAGGAACGAATCGCATGAAGATAGATGCTTATGTCAATCGGGATTGACGCTTTCCATTTACAATTCCATTAATCCTCTGCATCTTCAGCGGCTCAGATGTCGGGAGTAAACGACTACTGCTAAGTCCATTATTACATCCAACAACAGAACACCTCAATCGCTCAATTAGAGTCTTCCTCTGCACCTGAGTCACACAGTGAGGATCGTATTCGGACTGTTTGAGCTCCGTGAGGCCGGGGCTAAGGTAAAACGCTCATGTCAATCAAATGTGTTTCGTCACAATGACAAGAAGCTGAGAATGAGCTGATTTTAAAAAGGCATACTACTTTTAAAGATTAAAAAAATACCACTGGGTGTATTTTTATCATTGTAGGGTGGTTGTGTTCACAAACTACCAACACACATTAATGTTCAAACAACATGGAAAAGTTAGTTTTGCACCCGATGACCCCTTTAAGACAAAAAAAAAAAAAAAAACCAAAGACTTCTGTTAAATAATGAGTTAGATTTGAAGCTTTTTATTTGCTATTTATTTACTTAATTTGCAGAATGTATTTATGTTTATCCCATTTCACACTACAAAGAGGATAGTATGCAAAACGTGAACCTCACGTTACATTTTCAAAGGTGTGTATTACATTCATATTTGAAATCAGTCATGAGTTTAATTAAATTTAGAGTCTGTGCTTTGTTTTTGATATATTTGTGGTTCATTCCCAGGTTGTTAGCAGTAAACATCTATCTCAAAGTCAAGGCTATCAACCTTCAAAGCGTACGTCATCAGGAGTTACCAGACTGCTATGACTTCAACATTAATGTAAGTGCCGTTCAATTTCACACATATGTTTATGACACTATAAGTACACTGCAAAAAATGCTTTTCTTACTTAGATATTTAGTCTTGTTTCCAGCCAAAATATCTAAAAATACTTAAATCAAGAAGGATTTTCTAGACGAGTAAAAATTGTCTTGTTTTCAGAAAAAAAGTCAAAATTAAGTGAGTTTTTGCTTGAAACAAGCAAAATAATCTGCCAATGGGGTAAGAAAAATAAGAAAATACTTCTTGATTTAAGAATTTTTTTTTGATATTTTAGCTGGAAACAAGACAAAATCTAAGTAAGAAAAGCATTTTTTGCAGTGCAACTTTGAATGTTAACTAGCAGTTATTAGAGTATTAGTTGACTGTCTGCTTAATATCTGCTAACACTTTATTTTGATGCTTCAACAACATACATTCTGCTAAGTAACTTTGTAACTACATGTCAACTTATTCTGCTAACCCAACCCTAAACCGGCGAATAGTATTAATAGTCTAAGTTAGTTAATAAAATGTGACCCTGGATCACAAAACCATAAGGGTCAATTTTTTTAAATTGAGATTTAGACATCATCTGAAAGCTGAATGAATAAGCCTTCCATTTTTGTATAGTATTTGGCTGAGATGCAACTCTTTTTACTGCAAACAATGGTTTTCTTATTTAGATTTTTTGTCTTGTCCAGCCAAAATATCTAAAAATTCTTAAATCAAGAAGGATTTTCTAGACAAGTAAAAATGATATAGTCAAAATTAAGTGTGTTTTTGCTTAGAACAAGCTAAATAATCTGCCAATGGGGTAAGCAAAAAAAAAATTCAAAAATTTAAAAAGAAAACAAGATTATTTTTCTTACTACACTGGCAGATTATTTTTCTTGTTTCAAGCAAAAACGCACTTAATTTGGACTTGTTTTTTCTAAAAACAAGATAATTTTTACTCGTCTATCTTGATTTAAGATTTTTTAGATATTTTGGCTGGAAACAAGACAAAAAAGTATTTTTTGAAGTGTTGAAAATCTAGAATCTGAGGGTGCAAAAAAATCTAAATATTGAGAAAAATATTGGCTTTAAATTTGTCCAAATTTTCTAAATTTGTCCAGAAGTTCTTAATGCATATTACTAATCAAAAATTAAGTTTTTTAAATTTACAAAATATCTTCATTAAACATGATCATTACTTAATATTCTAATGATTATTGGCATAAAAGAAAATTCTATAATTTTTAATTAATTAAAGTATTGTTGGCTACACTGCAAAAATGCTTTTCTTACCAAGATTTTTTGTCTTGTTTCCAGCCAAAATATCAAAAAAATTCTTGAATCAAGAAGGATTTTCTAGACAAGTGAAAATTATTTTCTTGTTTTCAGAAAAAAATAAATCAAAATTAAAGATTAAGAACAAGCTAAATAATCTGCCAATGGGGTAAGCAAAAAAAAAAAATATAATAATAATAAATTATTTCAAAAAGAAAAGCAGATTATTTTTCTTGTTTCAAGCAAAAACGCATTTCATTTTGAGTTGTTTTTCCTAAAAACATGATAATTTTTACTCGTCTAGAAAATCCTTCTTGATTTAAGAATTTTTAGATATTTTGGCTGGAAACAAGAAAAAAAAGTGTTGAAAATCTAGAATCTGAGGGTGAAAAAAAAAATCTAAATATTGAGAAAATTGCCTTCTAAATTTGTCCAAATTAAGTTCTTAACAATCAAAAATTAAGTTATGATATATTTACGGTAGGAGATTTACACAATATCTTCATGAAACATGATCTTTACTTAATATCCTAAGGATTTTTGGCATAAAAGAAAAATCGATAATTTTGACCCATACTATGCATTTTTGGCTGTTGCTACAAAATGTACCTGTGCTACTTAAGAGTAGTCCATGGTCACAAATGTCTAACGCAGACTATTGAAATAAAGTCCAACCATCTTTGAACTCTTAATTAACGCATTTCTCTATTTGTTTAACATCCAAAGACTGGTGCTTCTGCTTTAGGTTTCACATAGAACATGTTAAAACGTCATTTTACTTGCCATAACCACACAGTTTCCAGAATTGGCTAATAGAGGTTTGACACATTTCCCTCTTCTCCTTCATTTTTGTTTTCATTTCTATCAGCTTTTTTTGTTCCTGGATTTAGTACTGTTTTGTCACAAGCTCTTTATTTCTCACTGACTGACTCAGAGCTGGAATTCCCTTTGGATAGGATGACAATTATGTTGAAGAAGTTGCTCATCTGCTGTGTTCAATTACAGATCATGTTTGACAACCACGCGCACAGTGGAAAAATCAAGATATCTCTAAGCAGTGATGTTCAGATAAAAGTCTGCAAGGACTGGAATGTTTCAGGCACAAGTAAGATGTGATACAGGACTAAAAATAGAAAACACAAACACATAAACAGGTATTCCTATCATTATGAGTTCATCCCGGGGTCAACGCTTCATTCTTTATTATTTGAAGCTAGTTTCCTCACGGAGACCAAAAAATGTCACCACAAAGGTCAAACATTGCTAGTATTACTATACTTCTGGTGACATTTAGTCCTTATAATGTAGGGAATACCACACACACACACACACACACACACACAAAATAACACAAAAATTCCCTTTTTACAAAATCAATGGTCATCACAGTCATTACTAACAAACAAATAATGCCAATTTTTTTCTTTGAGCTGACATCACTTTTGTGATGCATTTTTTGCGGATATATAAATCCAGTTCCCCCAAGGAATCATAGGTTTTTACCCTTATGTGCATTTTAAGAGAACTGGAGGGTAATAGTTTAAAAAAATAGCTTTAAAAAAGTTTAAAAATATATTTTTTAGTGAAAAAAGTAGGGTAGAGTGAGTACAGTAAACAAAAACTAGATGCTGAAATGAAGTGATTTTTCATTTGTTTGTGTACTAAAATATCCTAAATTGTTATAACACAGTGCCCATATGGTGTACAGTTGAAACAGCACCATGGTACAGTTGAGACACCCATTCTTAATGCCCTAAAGCTTTACCTAAAAAATAACAAAAATACAGTTGAGACACTTTTTTTTTTTAATATTCAGATTTATTTATTTGCTTTATTTCAGATTCAATTACGCTAAATAGGAACAAATATTTAACACTAGAAAATATTTGGCGAACAGTACAAACATAACAAACCTGTATATTTTACAACTCTATATTTTAAAGTAATGCATTTGATTTACTAATGTCTATTTACTAATAGACATCAGGAGTATATAATCAAGTTCATTTAATTAACTGACAAAATGCATGCACTGCAAAAAATGCTTTTCTTACTTAGATTTTTTGTCTTGTTTCCAGCCAAAATATCTGGAAATTCTTAAATCAAGATGGATTTTCTAGACGAGTAAAAATTATTTTCTTGTTTTCTTGATCTGTTACTTAGAACAAGCAAAATAATCTGCCAATGGGGTAAGAAAAAAATCTAAACTTTAAACAGAAAACAAGATTATTTTTCTTACCCCATTGGCAGATTATTTTGCTTGTTTCAAGCAAAAAAAATAAATAATTTTGACTAGTTTTTTCTGAAAACAAGAAAATAATTTTCACTCGTCTAGAAAATGCTTCTTGATTTAAGAATTTCCAGATATTTTGGCTGGAAACTAGATAAAAAATCTAAGTAAGAAAAGCAATTTTTGCAGTGCGATAGTTTTTGTTGGCAAAATGAGATTTTTTGATATACCCTAATAACTGTCTTGAAATGGAGCAGTTGCGGTTGTATAAATATAATAATTATGAAAATGACAGATTATTTCACTAGATAAGACCTTTCTTTCTCGGCTGGGGTTGTTTAGAGCCTTTTGAACTGCATTTTGGAAGTTCAAACTTTTATATAGAGAAAATTCCTGAAAAGTTTTACTTAAAAAAAAAACAATTTCTTTACAACTGAAGATAGAAAGACATGAACGTCTGGGATGACAAGGGGCTGAGCAAATTATCTATAAATTTCTGTTCTAGAAGTGAACTAATCCTTGCAGGCAAACTTCTTTTTTTTTTCAAAACTTTGTTTTGCTTGAAAAGTGCTTTAAAATTTTTGCTTTTTAAAACGAGACACAGCAGGTGAATAGGGTTAAAAAAAACTAATAGTTATCACCTTACTTACTTAGTTGATTGATTATATTGATAATTGCAAACATTTTTTGTATTACATGTTTTCTAAAATGTTACATTTAAATATGCAAATGAGCCATTGTTTAATTAAATATGTGCTAACTTGCATACATTTCTAGTACAAAAATCTAAACACTGGATGAAGTCAGTTTCAAAATTCTTGTTTATTTTTTTTTACATATTAGAGTCAAAAGTTTTACAGAGTCAATATATCAATATATGAACAAATCCCTCTGTAAAAACCTTCAGAATATAGAATAAAAATGTAACGTTTGTTGTGTGTAAATGCTACTAAAGTGGAGATTTATGTCTCAGTGTAGGAGAAAAAACTCATTTTGAGAAAACAGCCTTAAAGAATATGCATTGTAATAGAAATCTATTGACACAAATAGATAAAGTGCTATAAAAAGAAACACTTAACAGTGTCTTTTGGGTGTTTTCTTTCCACTAGTCTGAAAAAACACGTTAAAAAAGCAATAAGCCCAAAATTAAGTGTCCCTTGTTTGGCCGCTGTAGTTACTGGCATGCACCATGAGTGATTTGTGTACTGCATATACCTTCCAGTAGGGGGCAATACACTACTTTACTCAACATGTTATCAGTTACCCAATATCTGACTCTAAACAAAATAAAATGAGGACATTGAATACATTTGTAGTCACTGATTTACCACCTATGTTGCTCATGAAACAACTAGTAGTTTGTGAGAAAATGTCTGAAAATCTATTTTCCTGTGTTTTTTCCAGCAGACCTTCACTATCGGCTCATTGTTTTGTTTGATGTTGTGGTCATCTGCTCCTGTTTGCTCTCGCTCATCCTCTGCACACGCTCAGTCTACAACGGCATTCGCCTGCAGTTTGTAAGTCTCCTAGATATGGCTGTGCCATTAAAGAGTTCATCCAAAAATAAAAAAAATTCCTTTCTTAAGGAAATTATGATTTTTGTGTAAAACATTTCAGGATTTCTCTCAATGGAGCCCCTGAGTTTGAACTTCCAAAATTCCAAACTTCCGAACTTTCAAAGGGATCTAAACGATCACAGCCGAGGAAAGAAGGGTCTTATCTAGCAAAACGATGGGTTATTTTCTAAAACAAAATAACAGTTTATATACATTTAACCTTAAATGCTCATCTCATCTAGCTCGGCAAGACGAGCTTTCGAGATTTAGGTTGTAAATGTTATTAGAAAATAACCCATCATTTCATTAGATGAGACCCTTCTTCCTCAGCTGTGAGATTTGGAGTCCTTTGAAGCCGCATTTAAACTGCATTTTGGAAGTTCAAACTCTGGGCCAACATAAAAGTCCATTACATGGAGAGAAATCCTGAAATGTTTTCCTCAAAAAACACAATTTCTTTATGACTGAAGAAACAAAGACATGAACATCTTGGAAGACAAGAGGGTGAGTACATTATCTGTACATTTTTGTTCTGAAAGTGAACATCTCCTTTAATTGACTTACTCTCAGGCTATTCGAGATGTAGGTGACTTTTTTCATCAGTAGAACAGTAAAGAAGATTTTCAGCTGAAACCGTGCTTCTTGGTGATTCATAAAATGCAAATCAATGGCTACCATCACTTTGAGAGTCAAAAATGAATACCTGTGGAGATATACAGAGGCCTTATGAAGAATAGCGATTGGTCAGTGCTAGAAACTTTAGAAAAGAAAAGAACATTATTCACAGGAAATTATCAAACAAATTTCATTTTTTGGGTCAACTATCTGTTTAATTACTCAGCAAGTCCACTAAGCAAAGCACTGCTCCATTCTATTCTATTCTATTCTATTCTATTCTATTCTATTCTATTCTATTCTATTCTATTCTATTCTATTCTATACATGTTTAGGTGTATCAGAATAAAATAGTAATGCTTAAGAATAAATAAAGCATTACAGGAATTAAAAGTTATAAAATTAGAGGAGTTTTTTACCATATGTGACCCTGGACCACAAAACGAGCCATAAGTTTTTTTTTTTTTTTTTTAGATTTATCATCATCTGAAAGATGATCCATAAAACATACTACGAGATACAACTATTTGAAAATCTGGAATCTAAGGGTGCAAAAAAATCTAAATATTGAGAAAATCACCTTTTAAAGTTGTCCAAATATGCATATTACTGATCAAAAATTAAGTTCTGATATATTTACAAAATGTCTTCATGGAACATGATCTTTACTGAATATCCTAATGATTTTTGGCATAAAAGAAAATTGTATAATTTTGACCCATACAATGTATTGATTTGTAAAGTATATATCATAGGCCTATACATCAAATAAGTTAAATCATACTTAAAAAAAAATAGTAAATACCTGCAATAACAGAATTGATGATCTATAAACATTCCCAATGAGAAAATGCATCACTGAAAATCCATTATGGTTTACTGACATATGGCAAATATTTTCCTAATTCTCAAAATCTCCAAAACTATATTATATGAATTTGATATCAGAACAATAAAAGAAAAGAAAAACACTAACACCTAAACAACAGAAGAACTGGTTTCCTCAGGCAGGGAGCGTAAAGTGCAGCCACTCTTAAACAGGCAGAGGTTCGTTTGTTGTCAGTGGTCAGTCTCTACCTTTATTCAGTCTGCAGCTTCATTCAATATGTCAATAGGAATAGCTAATGTCATTAACATATCATATGCATGTGTTTGCTCGTCAGGAGTACACCAAATTTGCATCCATTTACCATAATAAAAGAGTTTGCTGGTCTGAGACAATGGAGTTCATCAACGGCTGGTACATTCTCTTCATCATCAGTGATATGCTCACTATTGCAGGATCAGTTCTTAAAATATGCATTCAGAGCAAGGTAAACAAAACCAAAGAGGCTTTTGCAAGCAGGGATTTAAAAGGAAATAAGACACAGTCTCTTTCTGCATCATATGAGCTGACAGTCTTGTCTTGTTTACAGGAACTGACGAATTATGACGTGTGCAGTATTTTGCTGGGGACGGCAACAATGCTTGTGTGGATCGGAGTCATGCGTTACCTGAGTTTCTTTCAGAAATATTATGTAAGATACTCATTTATTCAGTTTTTTTTTTCAAGACATTAAGCCACATTAAAAAATAAATGCAAACTGGAAAAAAAGCATGCTAGACCTTTTCTCAGATTTTTAGTGTATTTTAGTGGAATACCGTGTATTTCTTGTGTATTTGTGTAGTGATAGTTGTTCATGAGTCCCTTGTTTGTCCTGAACAGCCTGCTGTTCTTCAGAAAAATCCTTCAGGTCTCACAAATTCTTAGTTTTTTCCAGCATTTCTGTGTATTTGAACCCTTTTAACAATGACTGTATGCTTTTGAGATCCATCTTTTCACACTGAGGACAACTGAGGGACTCATATGCAACTTTTACAGAAGGTTCAAACACTCACTGATGCTTCAGAAGGAAACACTTTATTTTTATGCATTATTAGCTGGGGGTGAAAACTTTTGACCACATTAAAGATGTTTACATTTTTCTTATTTTACCTTAATATTATATTTTTTCATTTAGTACTGCCATTCAGAAATGACAGAAGATACTTACATGTTTCCAAGAAGACAAAATAAGTCAAATTTACCCTGATCTTTAAATTTTCTATGCTCTTTTTGAGAAGAAGACAGCCTGTGATTTAATGCTTTTTGTTCATAAAGCAATTCAATTTTGTCAATAAACTGACAAAACAAAGGTGATCAAGTGGTTTTGTGAACTCAGACTTTGGTCTTGAGTTCCTGATTACTAAACTTAACTATCTTTTTTATTGCAAGATTTTTAGTGTATTTCAGTGGAATAGAGTGTATTTCTTGTGTCTCCAGATCCTCATCCTCACTCTGCAGGCTGCACTTCCTAATGCCATTCGATTCTCCTTCTGCGCTGTTATGATCTATCTTAGCTATTGCTTTTGTGGATGGATCGTTTTGGGACCACACCATGAAAATGTGAGCAATATTTAAAAATGAAGAAATTTTAAGTTTTTTTTTTAAATTAATCATAAATATACCAAAACCGGCATAAACTGTGCAAAAATAACTTTATTGCTGCACTAGATGTTGTGTCAAATCTATTTTACATTTTTATACTTCTGCTTACACTTCACTACACATCCAGAATGAACTTACTTTAAAAGTAAGTGTTCATGTTGCCTTAAATTTTTAAGTTAACTCAACTTAAGTCGAAACAACTTAAAAAAGTGTTCGTGCTGCCTTAAAATTTTAAGTTAACTCAACTTAAGTTGAGACAACTTTAAAAAGTAAATATTCATGCTGCTTTAAATTTTTAAATGAACTCAACTTAAGTTAAAACAACTTAAAAAAGTAAGTGTTCGTGCTGCCTTAAAATTTTAAGTTAACTCAATTTAAGTCGAAACAACTTTTAAAAAGTGTTTGTGCTGCTTTAAAATTTTAAGTTAACTCGGCTTAAGTCGAAACAACTTAAAAAAGTGTTTGTGCTGCCTTAAAATTTTAAGTTAACTCAACTTAATTCGAAACAACTTTTAAAAAGTACGTTTTTGTGCTGCCTTAAATTTTTAAGTTAACTCAGCTTAAGTCGAAACAACTTAAAAAAGTGTTTGTGCTGCCTTAAAATTTTAAGTTAACTCAACTTAAGTCGAAACAACTTTTAAAAAGTATGTTTTTGTGCTGCCTTAAATTTTTAAGTTAACTCAACTTAAGTCGAAACAACTTTTAAAAAGTACGTTTTTGTGCTGACTTAAATTTTTAAGTTAACTCGGCTTAAGTCAAAACTACTTAAAAAGTGTCCGTGCTGCCTTAAAATTTTAAGTTAACAAAACTTAAGTAGAAACAACTTAAAAAAGTGTTTGTGCTGTCTTAAAATTTTAAGTTAACTCAGCTTAAGTCGACATAACCTAAAAAAGTGTTTGTGATGCCTTAAAATTTTAAGTTAACTCAACTTAAGTTGAAACAACTTTTTTACAGTGTACCCTGAAAAGTAAAAGAAGCACTGTACAGTTGACCTGTAAAAATATGAACAACTTAATTTATAAAAGCACATTACATATTCAGTCATGCATGCATAAAATTCATGAAAGACCTGATGAAAAGAAATTGCTGTTTAAAACAGTTTTACATAGAGTATAACACTTCTAAAAACATTTCATATCAGCTACTGATTTAATAAGCAGATTTAATTTAATAAAAATATAAAAAAATACTCAGAATACTTGTTTAAGACTAATACTTTTTATTTCTCCACAGTTTCGGACATTTAATTTGGTAGCTGACTGCCTTTTTTCCATGATTAACGGGGATGAAATCTACTCTACCTTCACCAAGCTCCGGAACAAGAATGATCTGGTGTGGTTGTTCAGCAGGATATACATCTACACCTTCGTCCCACTCTTCACATACATGATCCTGAGCCTTTTCATTGCTCTGATCACAGACACTTACGAAACCATCAGGGTAAGTCTATAACACACAACAACAGCAGCAGCAGCCGTGATGCAAAAAATAGCAAGTGAAATTAGATGCTTAGATTTCCTGTGCAAGCTAGCCCTCACAATGCTTTGGTTTTCTGATAACTAAGTGGTTTTGCCAGCACATGCTTTGGTTTTGTGGTGAGTTGTTTTCAAATATCTAACACACACTAGCAATGGTGAGAGTAATAGGCCTTGTTCACACAGCAGGAGAATACAGCTGTCAATCCCAAAAGCTAATTGTAATGCTGATAGTCTTAGTAAGCAGCATGAATGATCACACGTCATGACTCTGCTCTCTGTTTATCTGCAGCTTTATCAGAAGCATGGAGCACCGTTATCAGAGCTGCAGGCTTTTATAGCTGAATGCAAAGACCCACCGAACTCAGAGAAGTACATGATGGATGAGAAATCCTCCACCTTTTGGTGCCTTTGTGCATGTGTGAATTGCACCTGAAATTGATGAGAACTATACATTGCACAGCATCTCATGCATTGCTGCAAACCAGTGGCTCTTGATTGGTGGGTTGTGACCAGAAATGGGTTGCAAGTCTTTTCTTACAGGATCATGGACAGTGTGTAAGAATGATTGACACTAATAATAAAACATGCAAATTTTGCAAGGAAGGAGAAAAATGTTGCTATACATTGTGTTAACATGCTGCCTGTACACATAACGTGTAACTAATGGGATGAAAAGTAAGAAAGATTTTCTGAGAGGAGCCAAATACAATTCCCATAAAGGCTGATGCAGATCCAACTTGCTTACAGCTGAAGTCCAAAGTTTGCAGAATCTTATTTTACTAAAATAAGAGGGATCATACAACATGTTATTGTTTATTTAGGACTGACCTGAATACGATATTTCACATAGAATATGTTTACATTAATCCACAAGAGAAAAATATAGTCGAATTTATAAAAATGACCCTGTTTAAAAGTTTACATACACTTGATTCTTTATATTGTGTTGTAACCTGAATGATCTACAGCTGGGTTTTGTTTGTTTGTTTGTTTGTTTGTTTTGTATAGTGATAGTTGTTCATAAGTCCCTTCACTCCCTTGTTTGTCCTGAACTGCCTGCTGTTCTTCAGAAAAATTCTTCAGGTCCCACAACTTCTTTGGTTTTCCAGCATTTCTGTGTATTTGAACCCTTTCCAACAATGACTGTATGATTTTGAGATCCATCTGTTCACACCGAGGACAACTGAGGGACTCATATGCAACTATTACAGAAGGTTCAAACACTCACTGATGCTCCAGAAGGAAAAACAATGCATTAAGATTCGGGGGGTGAAAACTTTTGAACAAAATGAAGATGTGTACATTTTTCTTATTTTGCCTTAAAATCATTTTTTTTTTTCATTTAGTACTGCCATTCAGAAATAACAAAATATACTTACATGTTTCCAAGAAGACAAAATAAGTCAAGTTTACCCTGATCTTTATATTCAAAGCCCTTTTTGAAATAAGACTAAATGCTTAAATGCTTTTTGTTGTTCATTTCTATTATAGCCTATCTGCTAACAGTCGAGACCTCAGAAAGCAATTCAATTTTGTCAATAAATTGACAAAACAAAAGTGATCAAGTGTCTTTGTGAAGTCAGACTTTGGTCTTGAGTTCCTGATTAACTATCAAGCTCGTGCACGCATGAACAATGACGTCAGCAGCAGATAACCAGACACATGCTGTAAAACATGGTATTATTATGTTTACAAAGCATTAAGGGCACAACATTAAATATTTAGGAGCAGAATGATAAATAAAATTATTTTTATATGTATATATATTATTTTGCTTTTGATTCCGTCTATATATATATTCCATGTTTCGACCATATTGGAAGAAATATTTAAAGCAAATAGCTAACTTATTGAAATACGAATAGATGATAAGTTAAATAGATACAATATAATAAACAAACATTACAAAATTAAAGTAATTAAAAAAAGATCTGTATATATTTTATTGTTTATAGTTAGTTCTCTGTAGGAATACGTTCAACACCTGTTGCGTGTTGTTACAGGCAGGTAGTAAGGATAATCCAACCAATCACATGGCGAGTTGCTGGTTGCATGACAACAGGCCAGCCAATGAGAGTCGTGTTTGTTTATTTAGAAGAACTGAGGTGCACTTCAAATCATCCAAACGTCTCTTGCGCCTCAGGGCAGGTGAATGATACGCACCCGACAATCTCTCTCTAACACTGGGTCTTTATTCACGGATCAGTCTGACGAATCTAATCGGTTTAATCCGCCCATCTGACTGCGTTTGGATCCGTGGAGCGGTAGTTGATGTAAGTCAACCTGTGTGACTGTGTATATTAGCCGCTGTGCTAGGTTGAAACTCCGGTTGTGTCTCTAAATATCGAGTGCAGCCTACATAGACAGCACGTCTAAGGTGAGAAGGGATGTGTTCGAATCTGCCCAAAAGGCTGTCAATTTGTAAATAACTGAAATCTGAAAGCTGCATCCACCTAAATGCAAGCGAATGCCAGTAAACAAATGTGTGGGAAATATTATTTGAATAGCAGCTGTGTTATAGTGTGAACTGGGAATATTAAAATCGGATTGAACTGTGGTAAAATTGACATTTATTTAAACACAAATGTGTTGAAATTGGTTTAAATAGTCAAAGCTTTTCCACGCAGTGCACGTTTCTGCCATCTAGTGATAAAACAAGACAATAAATCCTGCTGACAGTAGTCCCTTTACTAGAATATCGTTGCATTTGGAAGCAATAAGTTACTTTCTTAAACTCATAGTATGTGCATTATGTTGTAATGTCAACATAGATGTCAGCGTTTGTTAACAAAGTAATAAAATAAAGGTGAAGGTAGGCCAGACTCATGTGGGCTGTAGGTTTATGTTTTATATCCTACTGAGACCCAGATGGAGTTTTAGCCTCTGTAGTGGACATTATATTTTACTGAATTTCTATGAGAACTCACATGTCACAGTTTTAAGCTTGGATTTCCTGTGCATTGGTCTTTAAAGATAGCTATAATATATTTAGTGAAAAATTGTACGTCCTTATGGAAACTGGTAATATTTTGTAGTTGTCATTTAAATCTGAATAATTTTCAAATTGTTTATCATAAAAAGCAACATATCAGGAAAATGTTATTGGTTTTCAAATCCAAATATGACCACTTATAATGAAACAGGAGGAAACTGTAGAGGACACCAGGACTAAAATCATTTTTATTATGCATTTTGGGAGACATAACAATTGAAAAGTAAATAATATATCAATATTCTGATTAAATATTATATGTTATGAAAATCTGGCCATATATTACTCCCATTATGACTAATACTTATTCAACATCCTGTCCTAACAGCAACATATTAATATGCAAATTAGATACGGTGTATAGATACACTGTGTTTAATGGGAAAAACAGTTTATGGGCATTTTTTTTACATACTGCAAGAAACAAAATGGTATATCAAATCACTTTTGTTCTATGTTTAATAACATATTTGAGAATCTTCCTCAAACAAAGTTTGTTATAAAAAAAATCCTGAAACCTAAAAATTGATTAGTGATTTAAAAATGTAATTGTTTTGCCTTTCTGATGCCTATTTGTGCCATTTGTAATTGTAATGTAATTTTTCAAAAATGCTAATTTTCCATTTTTTCTAATGATCTAAACAATGTAATTGCATGAAAAAAAAAATACTAAATTCACAAAACTTTTTTTCTGGGTATTTGGAGGATATAATGCATCCATGAATTAACTTATAATCATTATAATCATTAAATTGTCATTTGGAAATGTACAGGACTTGTGTACTAGATAAAAATATAGCAAATGTATCTATTGGGAGTAAAACTGCTTAGTTTACTGTAAGGCTTCACTGAGGTCAGCAAATCTGAGAAACAAGATTTGATTTACTTTTGTTTTAAAGAAGATGCTCTTAGTTGTTACAGAAGCAGAAGTGCATATTAAAACAGTGGCATCTTTCTTGGTTGTTACTGTGAAGTGCTTTGGACAACTGTGTTTATAATCTGCTATAAAAGGATTGTTATGCAAGTTAATGTTCCACCCATCCATGAGAGCTCTTATGAAATCAGAGGAATGAGAATCGCTCCAGCGGCTGACATGGAGTTAAAATCTCTGCTACCTATCTATCTATCTACTCTCACCCTAAGCATACAAATACCTTCTTGATAAACTGTTCTCTTCCTCCCAAGCCTCTCAGAACATAGTGACCTTGACTACAGAAAGCAATGTTGTTTTTGCTTTAATATATTGGGTTACTGAAAGCAAAGTACAGTTATAAACATAAGGAAAAGAACTGTGCAGGGATTAGTTATTAACATTGAGTTCACACCCATATATGCCAGAACAAAGCATATGAAATCAAAAGCAAAGAAAAATCAGGTCTAAAATGGTTTCATATCACTGAGGCCACATACATTTTTTTTTTTTTTTTTTTTTTTTTTTTTTTTAGAAACAGGCCAGGGCCCATATTCACAAAACATTTTAAGGCTAAAAGTAGCTCATAACTCGCCAATTTAGGAGAAAATCCTAAATTTAGGACTCCTAATTTTTAAGAGTATTTCACAAAGTGTTTTAGTGCTAAAACTAGATCCTAAATCTGTGAAATGTTAGGAGTAGTGAAGAGGACTCCTATGTCACTAAGACCGAATCACAAACTAGGCCTATCTCTCTGCTGAAAAAAAAAAAACAATCATCAGAGAAACTATAATTGTTTCCATTACAAATATTAGTTAACAATCAACTTTTAACCATTAAAATCATCAATTAAGGTATTGCTGTGCTGTTTTTTTGGGACATATTCCATTAGGATTTAGTGGTTTTAACAAGCCACCAATAAAAGTTGACCAATTATCAGTAGAGATTAACAGGCACCATTACAGTTACCATTAAAACCAATACAATTTCTATAAACCAGTAAAAACAGTTAAAAAAAATATTATTGTGGTGGTTTTAATTTTAAGCAGGGCTAAAATGGCTGTTGCCAGCAATCTGCCTCAGAATGTAAACATTTTAGAAAAATGTTGCATTTTTCCCATGGTTTTGGTTTTGGAGATTATTCATATTCCAAATTTCCTTTGATTATATCCTTGTTTTCATTAACAGGTTGGGTAAAAAGCTGTTCTTGAGGTCAGTTTGTTTTTCTTTTACATTTGCATATCTTACTATCAGCCATGATTATTCTAGTCGGTCAATTTAAATGTTGTTTATATCCATATCTGCTAATTGTGTATGAGAAGCACGCATGTTAGAGGCTGACAATTAGCTGAACATGTACTTGTTTAATTGACATTAGTTGCGACATTTTTATTTTTAAACTTTTGAATATGGCAACATCGCCCTCTACAATATTTTTATGAACAAATCTTTGACAGAGACCCCTCCCCTGTCAGCCAATCACTGTATGCATAGATAATTAGCATGCTGACATCATCCATAACAATGAGGTCAACCCCACCCTTACTCTTAACTTAAGACTTTTCTCTTTATTCCTTAGTAAAAGTTTCTCTCAGCTTTGTGAATAGGTTTTAAGAGAGAACTCTTAGCTAAAAGCTTTTACTTCTATTTAGGAGAACTCTTAGTGGTAAGATTAAATGTTTTGTGAATACGGGCCCTGGTCTACATATTCATTTAAATATTCGTTATACAAATGCAAACAGTGGAATTAAATGGTGCAATCCCACATCCAACGTTCGAAGATGAAAACCTGTCAAAAAAACATTGTAATGCTAGAATTGAGCTATTTCGTAACTGTGTAAGAAAATTCACTTGAAGTAGCATTAAAACTCTTAAAATGATTTAAATCTTATTCTTTGAAATTTCCAAATACCCAGTAAAAATAGCACAGTGATGTGTGCTAGGGCATTACTGTTATTATTGGTCATCACTTTCACATTTTTCCAAACCCCGCCATTATGAGCGCTCACATTTTATTTTAGGGATTTTGCTTTGCCTTTCAGAATAGGACAGTGGAGTATAGATAGAAAAGTAGGGCAAGAGAGAGAGTGGGGAATTGGGATCGGGACTGTTTCACATCTTTGTTCACCAACACTAAAGGCCTATATGAATGCAGGCTGTGCAATACAGTTGTGAAAAGAGATGTAAAAAATAGATGTTATGATAAAACATCCAGTGTTAAAGTTTAAAATCACAAAATTATTAACAAGATACTGTACTGAATGTTAACTGGTAAGTTTTATCCCAAATGATGCACAACTTATTTGAATGCGAGTCAGTTAAATGCTTTCCACATTTAATTTTTCAGTGCAGCATCTACTTTTACTATTTATACTACAACATGGCTAGAATAATACATAATGCCACATTGGGACACACTATTATGCTCCTCAGTGTTAAACAAATTCATAATTGACTTACTGTAACCAATGAATGAGGAAAAAAATGCATTATTTTTGCCTTTATGTAACTTATATATTTTACTTTTATATTTATACACTGCCATTCAAAAGTTTGGGATCAGTAAGAGTAAAGAAGTATTTTCTGCTCATCCAGGCTGTGTTTATGTGATTTAAAAATACAGAAAAAGACAGTAATATTGTGAAATATTGTTGAAATTTGAAATGGTAGTTTTCTATTTTAAAATGTAATTTATTATATATTTATTATAAATATATTTATTATTATTATTATTATTTATTTATTTATTTATTTATTTATTTTTATTTTTTTGAAAAATATAGACTAATGTTCAAAGTTTGGGTTTTAAGTTTTAACTTTTTTTTCTTTCTGTCTTTAAAATAAAGTAATGCTTTTATTCAGCAATGATGTTAAATTAACTAAAAGTGATAGCAAAAAACTTGTGTTGTTAAAAAAAAGTATTGTTTTTTTTTATTATTATTATTCATCAAAGAATTCTGGAAAAATATCACATGTTCCAAAAAATGAACAACTGTCTCCATCATTAAAAGTATTAATCAGCAAGCATATTAGAATGATTTCTGAAGGATTGTGTGACACTAAAGAGTCGAGTAATAGCTGATGAAAATTAAGCTTTGCATCACAGAAATAAATAATTTTATTAAGTATATTAAAATAGAAAACTGTTATTTTAAATTGCAATAGTATTCCTCAATATAGCTTATTTTCTGTATTTTAATCAAATAAATTGATCTTTGATCATAAGACACATCTTTAAAAAAAACATAAAAAATCGTACTGATCCCAAACTTTTGAACAACAGTGTATATTTGGACTTTATATATAATATATTTAGCTAATTTTGCATAATGAAAAAAAAAAACTAGTCACCCACAATGGTTAAAAATGTCCAATGAATGCATTTTTATATAGTATATTAAAAAAAGATAGGCATAGAATGTAGAGTCTGTACTATGCACATCAATTGCTTTGATGTAGATAAAATAATAAATTTCCAAGAGGAAAAAGGGACAGTGTCTTGGACCTTAGTCATAAGTCTTCTACTTAATATAAAATATAATATAAAGGTTTATGCTTTAAGCATAAATTCCCTTTATTTTGATAAATGTATTTGACTAAAATATAATTTGTTTTCAGAAAAATCTAACTTGAATTGAAATTGGTTAGATTTTAACACTGAAAAACAAGACAAATTGTATGTAAGAAAATCATTTTTGCAATGCAAGCGTGATTTGTATTTATTCATTTATTTTTAGGCACAAACCCATTTTATTTGTCATGTGATTTGGCAGCACATTGATTGCATTTACAGGATTTTTTTATGCATCCATGTTTTTTTTCTGAACTCTAAACTGAATCTGTGAAGTCTTACCTTTTCTTGACAAGTGTCTATGTGAATGAGTTAACCAGTGAAATGGGCTGTGGGGTAAGGTTTGCACTTAACTGTTTTGGGGGGGAAATGCACTTGAATGACACATCAGTCCTCCAATGTTTTATGTTTCTCTTGCTCTGTACAATCTCTCCACCCCCTCCGTCACCCGCTGGTTCTGCTAATCCTGCAGTGGTATTGCATGGCTGTTTAATCTGGCTGTGTAATCCAGTGTGCCTCTCTTCTGTTTCAGGCGTGATGGCCGAGTTCTAGTCTCTGTCTCTGGCCCAGCCACTTGAGTCCAGCCTTGCATCTCATTTGGATGAGCAGGACACTCGAGAATCCTATCAGAGCTGAAGGTTGACATGGGAGATTGGTGGACTCCAACAATGATGCCAGATCCATCTCTCGGTGAGCAGCAAACACACAAAGGTCGTGTCTGGGACTCTGTAAACAGAGTTGTCTTGATCTTGTTAAGAGATTAAGCTAATTTAAGCATGGTTTGTAATCTGTGAAATGTTGGGTTATATTGAAACAAGTGTTTGTTTTCGTTTAATATTAAAGGATAACTATTGCTAAAATGCAACCTGGGCTGTTTTTTTTACTGTAAAAGAGACAAACATATATCTAAAAGCATAATTACGACAAACGAGCCGTTTTTGAGATTGACCGTGATTTCGTTTTGTGGTCAATGGCCGGTGAATGGGAATACTAGGGGCATAACTTTGAGCGCATCAAAATCGATATTTTTACAACACTGAGAAGACTCGACACACCATGAAACTTTGCTCGAAGTATCGCCTGGGTCTCTACACATGAACTCTTTTTACTAAAAAAGGTTTTGAACAACTCACTTTCACCGTTAGAGTTTCCGCTCGCGGCCGTCTTGCCAGTCAAGAAGTGTCGATCTCCTGATGCGAGGATGTATAGCTCCTGAAGCATATTTCCATATAAATGCACGGCTAATTCGTTGTTTTTTTCGCAAGTGAAAAACAATATTAACCTTCTAGTTGTAAAAAGAGCCTCTCAT
>NC_133370.1:47128564-47153652 GCF_049309525.1 Garra rufa
CTCAATGCTGTCGGTCTTTAATGTTACCACTCCGTGTTCCTGTGTCTGCCTGTTTCCCATTGGATTTATTAAATGTACGTCTTTTTATTACGTCGTTGTTTGTGTGTTCCTGCCTGATCCGTGACAGAAAGACAGACCGATACAGTTTATTTTTTGGCCGTGTTCTCCTCCGTTTTGTTTCCGTTGTGTTTCCCCCATGGATTCCTTCCTACGTCCAGAATTCCTCCTCCTCCGGCTATATATATATATACACAATCCTAAATTTTTTTTTTTTTTTCCAAAGATGGTTTTTGTCATTTTTATGTAGTTTTTACTATGCTGATATAAGTTCAGGTGTCAGTGTATACGTGACACTATATAAATGGCATTGACAGCTGAGATTGACAGCTTCTCTGAACAAACTGAGGCAAGTTTTATTTACCTTATTTTAACACAAACATATTGTATAGAAATCAGCAAACAACAATTGGATCATTGCGGCTAATTAAAAAAGGGTCAGGGGCTTGTGTTTGCGATCACCTCTGTGGGAGTGTGGGCTGGACACAGCTCCACTTTGCTCACTACTGCGCAGACTCTGGTCCCAAACCAGTGCAATATGTTCGCACCCTATTGGGACATTGGCGACTTCACTTGTCTTCAACGGAAGCAAGTGAATGTGCATTATCAGAAAAAAACAAGTCAAAATGAAGTGCATTTTTGCTTGAAACAAGCTAAATAATCTGCCAATGGGGTAAGAAAAATAATAGTGTTTTCTGTCTGAAATAAGATTTTTTGCTTACCCCATTGTCAGATTATTTAGCTTGTTCTATGCAAAAGCTCACTTCATTTTAACTCTTTTTTTTTTTTTTTTTAACATTTTACTTGTTTAGAAAATCCTTCTTCATTTAAGAATTTTTTTGATATTTTGGCTGGAAACAAGACAAAAAATCTAAGTAAGAAAAGCATTTTTTGCAGTGTAACTATGATTTTCACTTCAATAAAGCCATCTATGGGGTACAGATATAAAACAATGACAAATAAGGCATTAATATGTGCTTTATAAGTACTAATGTGTTGTAGTGTAACTGTATCCTGGCTAAATTCTTTAAAATCCTAACAAAAATGTCAAAAATGCGCAGACTCTGGTCCCAAAGCAGTGCAATATGTTTGCACCCTATTGGGACATTGGCGACTTCACTTGTCTTCAACAGAAGCAAGTGGATGTGCATTATCCATCGTTTTTTTTTTTTTTTTTTTTTTTTTTTAACAGTCTATGGTTTTACCTCACAAAGTCATATTTGCTGAATTTGTGTGATTGTTTATATGGTGTCCTCTGCAGTGTTGGTTTAGTTTCACACTTACTTGATTTCATCGAACCTGCGATGCATTCATACTAATCTTACGTCATCACATCATTTTCTGTGTTATTATGTGAGGAACCCCTGCTGAAAAAAACAGCATATGCTGGTTAGGTAGATTTTGGTGCTGGGATGCTGGTTTTAGCTGGTTTATGCTGGTCCTTTGCTGGTTTATGCTGGTCATGTTGCTGGTCAAGGACCAGCATAAACCAGCAAATGGCCAACATAAACCAGCAAAGGACCAGCATTAACCAGCTAAAACCAGCATCCCAGCACCAAAACCTAACTAACCAGCATATGCTGTTTTTTTCAGCAGGGACAGCACTTGTGTTTAATGTGTACTGTGAACAACACTTGAGTACATGTGCGTTGCATGTAGATGGCTGCCGCTGCTCGAAATTGGTCTAGTTTGATTAGATAGCTTGATTATGAGCAACTTCATTTGCCTCTCTGATTACACGGCATGATCACTCACACTATCATCCTCTACATGTGATCCACTGAACTAATAATGGCGTCATCAGCTAAAACACACACACACAGGTTCCTGAACAAGTGTGGATGAGTCCGAGTAGCTTTCACTATCATGCGAATTGCGCTCCAGCTCCACTGCAACCGAACACAGAGACAGACAGATGTAAGGTTTGGTGCTGCAATGCGCTTCTACAGTTTTCACATTATGTATTTTTCAAACCAAGTTCTGTTTCAAAGTGAACAACCAGTGTGAAAGCTTTTGACACTTGGCTTGTTTGGAGTGTTTCACAACATGGTGTGTTTTCTTCCTCTCTTTAGTTTGTTTCGGCATATATGGACACAGCATTCTCGCTTGGATCCACAGCAAAATAACTGATTAAACAAGGTGAACAAGGTGATCTAGGCATGATTATAAAACGATTCGGGTCACTTGTGGTGAGAACGCAATCCAACTCAATCCAAGCTGTATCATAATAGGTAAAAGAAACATCAGCGTCTAATTCTGTGTAGTATTTACTCATCACAGCTGGAGCCTCATTTATAAAACTTTCTTACGCACTGATTTGATCTTAGAGTGTTCGTACGATCCAATCCACATCAAAGTACAGATTTATAAAAACCTTCTTTGACGTGGAAAAGTACTTATCTCCACGTCAGATTCCAGCTTGGCGTCCGTTTCCTTGTGGTAATGCCTGGTATTGCAGATAGTTCAGCCTCACTATAATTTGATTTCTTGCGCTCCTTTTTACTTGCCATTGTCACTGAGTTTTTGCTTTAGGAATGAGCTCATTTTATATGTTAATTAATTAAGCAGGGGCGTTTCGACGGCGGAACATTCAGCTGCACACAAATCCACGATCATTTGTGATTTATAACCGAATGACTGGCGTACGCATGGATTTCATGGTACGTTCGTTTTCTCTGAATCGCTCTTACGATCAAATCAGAAAAGTTCTTAGATAAAATCAAGTATGGTTTCTACGCAAGTCTTTATAAATGAGGCCCAAGAAGTCTTCTTAAAGTGTCCTTGCTGTTCTTTAAAACTGGTGCATTCCTATATTCACAACACGTCATCAATCGGCCTTATTGGTGGCACTAAACATAAACAACGCTACTGAACCAAACCAAACTCGAATATTTAACTGATTATTGCTGCTGAAAATTGTCAATTATTATCATGTTTTGGGCGGTACTAATTGATCTGTCCGGGAAAAACATTTGGAGTACTATAGACTATAAAAAAAATCAGAGAAGAGTGCAAAAAACTGTCTGAGGAACAAAAGGCGTTCGTGGTTGGCCAAACTGAAGCAGGATTTCCAAGGCAAGAATCTTGACAACATTTGCGTTTGTTCTTATCGTTTCTGGTCATATTAGGCTAATATCTTAATTAATACTCCTTACTCATATTTTTACCACCTATTAACTTTAATTTGTCAAAATATTGCAACCCTTCCTGCTTACTAAGTCCTTCTCTATATGATTATGGATACGGATATCTGGGTAACTGACCAAACTGTGATGTAAGTGCAAACTAGGGCTGCCATATAAATATGCCATATAAACCATATAAATCATAATATTGAGCCTTTAATTGCCTACATAGCCTAATAAGCACTCAAGCACACGAGATGGCATCCGAGATGGCATCCTTAAATTGGTTCATTCAAAAGTAGACATTTTGCTCTCTATAGATATATTTTTCTTGTCTGTAAAAAAAAAATATACACTGGGTTTAGAAGTTCCACAGTCAAGTTCACACCGAGATGGCATCTTGTTTGCTTTCATTATTTTACAAAAGTGCAACGTTTTGTTGTTATTATGAGTCCACATAAATAAACGTAGAGTCTTTACAGATTCTAAAGATTTATTACTTTTATCTCAATGGCGCGCTGTTATTCATCTTCCCCACTCCACACAGACACTTCAATCACTCACATTTTTCCAGGTTAACATTAGATTAGGCAGCCATGTAAAGTTGCTACTACATACATCTTTGTTATAAAGATTATGGATACAGATATCTGGGTACCTGACCAAACTGTGACGTAAGAGCAAACTAGGGCTGCCCTCGAATAAAGTTGCATGTTTATTAATAAACCATATAAATCATAATAATGAGCCTTTAATTGCCTACATAGCCTAATAAGCACTCAAGAACACGCAAAAAAAAAAAAAAGCTTGCCACAGCGCATCGGCAGACATAATAATTATGAATGTGTCAGGGAAAAACAGCAAGGAGACTGCATTAGCGTTTTAATCATTTTTTAATAAACTCTTGCTTTCTTTGTTTTCGTCTTAAGAGAGTTGGCGGCACTCGTCATCTCCGCAGTAGTGATGCGCCTGTATGCATGTTTCATATGGATTACTCAATCTGGGAATATTTTTCTATTTGAATTGGTTCATTCAAAAGTAGACACTCTCTACAGATATATTTTTCATGTCTGTAAAGCAAATATAAACTGAGTTTAGAAGTTACAAAGATGGCATCCGGTTTGCATTCATTATTTTACAAAAGTGCAACGTTTCGTTGTTATTGTGAGTACACATATATGAACGTAGAGTCTTTACAGATTCAAAAGATAAATTACTATGATCTGTATGGCACGCTGCTATTCATCTTTCACACTCCACACGGACATTAGATTAAGCGGCCATGTAGTTGCTACTACATACATCTTTCAGATGAAGAGCCATACTTGAGGTTGATAATTGACGTGTGCGTGTTTGGATGTCCTGCCCGATGTACCACTAGGGATGCACCCGAAATAAAAAGTCTTGGCCAAAGCCGAACAAAATTACTCTCTGGGCCCTCTGAACACGGTTTTTCCCATTTTTCCCCCATGTATTTTGCCAATTTTTTTCACCATTGCATAAATTAAATAGCCAGTATTTGCTTTTTACAGTTTTGTCTTGCTTTCAAAGACAAAAAATCAATTACAAAACAACAATTTAAAAATATTTATTTAACACTGAACTTGCCATATTGTAAAAAATATTTATGGCTTAAGGGGTTGCATTCACTTTGCTGCAAATACTGCTGAACATTCACAATTTAGTACAGCCTTTCATACTTTCCTTAACTCTTAACCAGGAGCATATAAATGATTTAGGAAAACATTTTAGTAAAAAGTCTAGTCTAGTCTAACAAAATAGCTTAGTAATAGTTCCTACACCTTTACTCTCAACACATTTTCATGCACCTATAGTTTTACTGTTGATAACATTTTCTACAACCTAAATGAATTCCATGGCTCCTACATTTTCAAATTACTATGAAATAACGTCTAACCTGTGTGGGACAGACAGTCGTGAGGTTAATGATTTGACCTGTGAGCTGAAAAGGTTGTGGATTGAATCTCAGGGTTAGGAAGAAGTGTGAGCGAGGCCCGTCTTGGAGAATTACTGAGACGACTCTTTGTCTCTACTCTTCAGGTGTTGCAGCGGTTCTGGGCCCAAAACCGGTCATGCTCTAGGTAATTCATTAAAAGCATAGAAGGTAAACATGGATAATGGAATAATTTTGCAAACACAAGTTTTTGAACTGATATTAAAGCACAGGTTTGTAAAAATAGTCTACTGCTTAGATACCAAGAACAACCTTGACATAAGCTAGGAAAAAAACTAAATAAAATAAATATCTATACAACTGAACTATTTGATTTTTTATTTTATTTTAAATGGAAACACAAACACAACATACTATAACACACTCATGGGCGTCAACTACTTCACTAAATACTTGCCAGCTAATAAATAAATAATTATTACCTTATGATCCATCTGTTTTCAAATCCACATCATTTGAATATCACAACAATGATGTCTGTCAAAAAATAACGTGCATAACACATGGTAGTATTTATGGGAAGCAAAGGTCAAATTAGTACAAACATTTCCTGGAAAACCCACACTACCAGATGTTTTGACAACATCATCACTTTCTGAAAAGAAGGAGAAAATCACAGCACCTACAGCATGCTGTCTGTCAGAAACCGTAACATACATAATGCATAACGCACGTGAATATAAAATTCTTCATTTGCTGAAACTGAATCAGAACAATCAAGGAACTGAGTGCAATACTTCACACTGCATGCTAAAGATGATAAAGCCAATCCAATTGAAAAACCTCATGACAGACATTTTTTATGCAAGAACTATACATTTTACTTCTGACATTCCTGATTCGAATATTCTTAATCATGTTCTATTGTTGACTGATCTTGAAATGAAGTCTAATTCTTTTCAGTTATAAAGTAATTAGTGGATACATTTAAACCAAATTTAAAAAGTAAACTCTTATATGAAAAAAATCATGAGTTGTAAAATTAGGAGTGATGTGCCCCTAATTTTTAACAGTTTTTCCAAAGATCTGCACTTTTTTTTGTGATGTTTTGTGAATATGGCCCCTGAAATTTATAGTATATTAGGTAACACTTTAGATTAGGGATTCACTATTAACTATTTGGTTACACTTTATAATAACCGCACGCTATGAACCATTAGATAAGCATAAATAAATAGTCAATTCATTATTTATAATGCATTGTCCCTACATTAATAAACATTACACTCTTAAAGATAAAGGTGCTTCACGATGCCATAGATAGAAGAACCTTTTTTGTTAAAATGGTTCCATAAAGAACCTTTAACATCTGAAGAACCTTTCTGTTTCACAAAAGGTTCTTTGTGGTGAAAGAAGGTTCTTCAGATTATAAAAAGGTAAGAAAGAGATGGTACTTTAAAGAACTTTTGACTGAATTGTTCTTTGTGGAACCAAAAATGGTTCCTCTATGGCATCGTGTGAAGAACCTTTTAAAGCACCTTTATTTTTTAAAGGTGTAGTAAGCAGTTTATAAATACAGCTATATATGTTTCGTTCTTGAATTATGAGCATATTGATAATGTGCTTAATATTTGTATTTTCATACTTTATTAAGGATTAATTTATCTTTTCTAAATTAAGTATTACATTATTTACAAACCAGTTATTTGGTTGCCATCAGTGGTTCATAAAATCATTTTGAAATAGTAAGTAAATGATTAATAAACTATTTAAATGTATTTATACATCTTATTAGTTACTCAGTGTGTGTTAATAAATGCTTTGTTAACATGTATTCTTACTGTAATTCATTTTTAATTTAGGTGGTTAAAAACATTTACTAGTTGTCTCTTCTATTTTCTTCATTTTGTTGGTTTTTGTTAGTTTTGTTGCTTATTTTGTTGATGTATATTTATTTTATTGCTTATTCTGTTACCTATATCTACTTTCTTGATATTTTTTTCATTTTATTGTTTATTTAGTTCCTTGTATTTTTATATATTACTGTATTGTTCATTTTATATCTAGTGTACAGTTGTGCAGTTTAATTTTTTTCATTTTCATTTTTTCATTTTGCATCTTTAAATATCTCTATGTTGTGTTTGTTTCTTTTTTTCTGTTTAGAAGAAACTTGAGCCTTTAAATCTGCTTCGTAAAAGCTTCACATCACTTTACAAGGCATACCCTGTAAATAGTCCTTTAGATGAGCTCACAAAAATAGTTAACTAGCAACTACTACATTTTTTATAACAACCTGAATAAATCATTAATTACAGTAGGAAAATTTGTTAATAAAGCATTTATTAACACACTATTACTTTGTCTAAATAATATGTATAAATGTACTTTTAAGTAGTTTATTAAACATTTACATTACACTACTACTTACACTTTCTAATAAACCACTGACAATGCATAAATAACTGGTTTGTTAATACTTAGCAGTGGTGTATAAAGTACCTGAAAGCCATACTTAAGTAAAAGAACAGATGTCTTACCAGAAAACGACTTTAGTAGAAGTTCAAGTCACCATTTAGAATATTACTTGATTAAAAGTCTTAAAGTATGTGATATTTATTGTGCTTAAGTACAAAAAGTATTTTTTTAATCTTAAATGTACTTAAGTATTGAAAGTAAAAATACAAGTAAATGAGTTTATATCATCCATTTCTGAGAAAAAAGTCAGAATTGCAAGATACAAACTTGCATTTGTGAGGAAAAAAGTCAGATCTGTGAGATACAAACTCGCAATTGCAAGAAAACAGAATTGCAAGATACAAACTTACATTTGTAAGGAAAATTATTTCTCCAAATTGTGAGTTTATATTATAAATTTCTGAGAGAAAAAAGTCAGAATTCTGAGTTTATATCTCGCAATTCTGGCTTTATTTCTCGCAATTGCAAGTTTATATTACCCAATTTGGAGAAAAAAAAGTCAGAATCGAGTTTTTTTTATTACACAATTCTGGGGGGAAAAAGCCAGAATTTCCTGACAAGAAGTCTGAATTGCGAGATACAAAAAAAGAAAAAGAAAAAAAGTCAGAATTGTGAATTTTATCTTGCAATTCTGACTTTTTATCTCAGAAAAAAGTCAAATTGCAGGATAAAATTCACAATTCTGACTTATTATGATTTTATAAACTTTTTGCTCACAAAAACTTTTGTGATGGAAATTGTTGATATTCTCATAAATCAAGAACAAAGCATTTATAGCTGTATTTATAAGCGGCTTATTACTGCTTATTAATATTGTGACAATGCTTTATAAATGATGACTATTTACTAATACTTAACTAATGGTTCATAGCGTGCAGTTATTAGTGTCACCCAGCTACTTTACTTACTATCAACAAGCAACATATTAGGAGTTTATTAAGGGAAAACTCTTATTTAATAGTAAATATTTTTTTTTTTTTTTACTTTTTAAATTACGTTTTTGATCACACATATAACTTTGTGCTTCATACGGACTGAAAGATGTGATCTTAAACCGCACAATCAGGACTCTCCTCTCTGAATGATATTTAAATCACATATTTTATGGCTGAGCTAATTAATCCAGATGTAGCCACAGTGGAAACCCACTGACATTATTTGCATAGCTGCCTGTGAAAAATGTACGTGTCCACAGAACCAAGCCACAAGTGTGTGATGCATTCCACCCATGAACATAAAGAACAGGCATTCGTATGGCGCCCGACGAGGGGCTCTTCCTGTGCTAAATGGTCTCCGTGGTATCTGGGAGAGTCCCATTAGAATGTCTTTAGCTCTAATGATGAATATAATTAAGTCAGGGTTTCGTGCGGGTAAGTGCGAGCCTCAGTGGGTTTGTTTGTTTCAAGCGTACTACGTTGTACTTGGCACTGTGTGTGCGTACGGTTCTCCACACCTCCTTCATGTGCGCAAATGGAACGTCAATGTTGAGTTCCATCTCATGCATATTGCAGTTTTCGGAGACCCGCTGCGCTGTAAAGAAAATTCTGGTAACACTGTAGAATAGGGAACACTTATTCACTATTAACTATGACTTTTCCTTCAATAAATTCCTAATTTGCAGCTTATTAATAGTTAGTAAGATAGCTGTTAAGTGCAGGTTTTGGGTAGGAATAGGGATGCAGGATAAGGCATTAATATGTGCTTAATTAGTACTAATATTCTAGTAAAATGCATGCTAATAAGCAACTAATTAAGAGACCATAAAATAGTGTTACCAAAATTCTTGTCTCTTTACAGTCTGTCAAAGAATGTCACCCCTGACCATCTTGAAATAATCATGGCTGTAGATGTTCTGTTCTGATCTTTTTGACAGATGATCCAAAATTTGCATGCTGTTCTTGAGGGTTTTTATTTTTATCTTCAGATGTTTAAGACCCAATCTGAAGTTGCATGGCTTTCCATGTCTTTAGCTCTGTGTCTGTATTCTTAAAAACTGCCAAAATGATCATTTAGCAAGCTTTTAGTCTTGAAACCTTTTAAAACAACTTAATAGCAAGTTTATTTTTGTACCATACATCACGAGTAAATGTTGTATTCGCAACACCAATGCAAGAGAAGCTGTAGTGACTAATGAAATTTTCCATGTTTTCACTGTTATTATTACTATTATATTATTACACATCTTCTGAAAGAGTACTGAATCTCTGGATCAAAATACAACCAAAAACAAGCAATAGCATGCAAGCAGATGCATATGCAAAATGATTCAACCATCAAGCATTAAATATAAACCAAAACTGCCGTTACTGAATGAGATGTCAACCCAGGAAGTGGTTTAGAACCGTGCAAGCTTTGGATGTGTTAATGGAAGCAATCTACTCCATCTATTTTTTGATCATCATTCTGAGTTTGATCCAGACGTAGTCTTTGACAAAAGCGATTTTTTCAGCATTTTGTTAAAAATGTTGCTTTTTTTCATGAATCTTTAAAAAAAGAAAAAAGAATGCATGAAGCTATAGACTAAAATGTTTTGTTTGTTTAAAAGCAGAATCACAAATAACAAACACACTGGAAGGAGTTATTTTAACTATTCACTTATGAATATATGTTTATATGATATGTGTTTATAGCTAGCTATTGTAGTATTTTAAGGGAACATAACATGCATGCATTACATTGGCCAAGCATTCACATATGCACATCTGCATAAAAAAAATGTTTTTGGCATCTGGACCAAAAATGCTGATCCACTAATCTTGTTCACACAAGTATAGACAGTTTCTCTATCATTAATTTTACTATTGCATACTTCTAGAGACTAGAGCAGTGACGATTCCTTGATTAAATTCAAGTACTCAGTTCTAAAAAAAAATCCTTGATTACATTTTGGCAAAATACCAGAATTTGCACATTCCACTGATGAAAATCCATGAAAAGCATAATTAGAACCGTTTCTTAGGTTGCACAAAATATTAATTCCATTTAAAAAAACAAAATAAAGAACAGTGGTATTGTGAAATCACAAAGGCTGAGAATCAAATAAATAAAAAATGCCCTGTGAACATGCATTTTATTTCTATGCATGTAGATTACATTCACAGTAAATGCTGCACCACACAAACAGTTTTCATGTTTGCTTAATAAAACTACATATTTTTTTTGCTTTTGATATTTTATTTGAACCAAATAGTATTGCCCTATTGAAATTATATATGTATTTTAAGTCATTTTAAAGTCTTTTTTTTTATATAACCACCAAAAAAATGACTTGATTAATCATCAGAGTAAGTGACTGATTACACTCTTAAAAATGAAGGTTCTTTATTGACATTAATGGTGAACATCCATGGAACCTTTCAAATGCAGAAAAGGTTCTTATTTATGAAGTTTTAAAAGAGGCAGAGACAGACACACACAGTATTAAGTAAAGTCAACATGAAGCAGAATTCATAATGACAAAATAACTGTGATTAAAAATGTGATATATGCAAAAATATGCATATTAATGTTATTTACTGGTGAAGTACTCAGAAATATGTGCTGTTACAAAGCTGCCAAGTGTTATGAGTGAGACTTCCTCTTACATTCTTACATGGTTTTAGTTTGCAAATGTGCATCAAATACCTTAACTGTTTATTTTCTGAATGTCAAGGGAATTCATGAGTTTATTTTTCAAAGAAACTGTTGTTTCAATAAGTGGTTTATGATAGAAGTAAAGCTATTACGCTGTTATGCTGCACTTTAGTGGACTATATAAAGAATGTCATGTACACAAAGTTACAACCAATATTGCTCAACAAGATGTAATCTTGTAATGGTTTGATTAAAGTTTTATATTGTTAAATGCAGATTTATCCAAATGCATTAATAACGAAATATACATTGCCACTCAAATGTTTGGGATCAATACGTTTTCAATGATTTTTAAAGACGTTTCTTATGCTCATCAAGCCATACAAGACATTTCAGCATCATTACTTCAGTCTTCAGCGTCACATGATCTTTCAGAAATCATTCCAATATATGCTGATTTATTATCAAAGTTGACAACAGTTGTGCTGCTTAATATTTTTTGGAACCTGTGATGCCTTTTTTCATGATTCTTTGATCAATAAAAGGTTAAAAAGAACAGCATTTATTTAAAATAAAATAAAAATTCTAACAATATATACTGTTTAACAGTTTGGGGATAGCAAATTATTATTCTTTCTAAAATTATTACTTTTATTCACCAAGGCTGCATTAAATTAATAAGAAGTGCACAGATTGACATTGTTAGAATAAATTCATATTTTGAATAAATGCTGCTCTTTTTAACTTGTTATTCATCAAACAAAATTCATCAACTATGTCCAACATTTATAATTCTAATAATAAATTAGTATATTAGAATAGCTTTTGAAGGATCATGTGACACTTAAGACTGGAGTAACAGCTGATGATAATTCAGCTTTGCACCACAGAAGAAAATTAGATTTTAAAATATATTGAAATAAAACCCATTATTTTACACTGTAATAACATTTTGCAATATTACAGTTTTTTCTGTATTTTTTTTTCTGCCTTGATAAGATAACGTCTTTAAACAACATTACAGGTGTAAACTTTTAAGCTGTGTGCAACAAAGACACTGTTTTACAGCTGAAATTGAAGTCGGTTCATAATTTATAAACTTTACTGCACTGACACTTTTATGTTCCTGTTTATTACTGTGAATTTGTATTGTGTAAAGAGCTGTATGAATACATATATTGTATATCTTTATTGTAAAAGATTTCTATTTTAAAATTGTTTTAGCAAAGTAAATGTGTGTTAGGAAAGTAAATTCCGATTCCACGTTGACTTTAAAAGACAGAGACAGAGGAAAAGGAAAGGAAAAAGTAAAGATATGTGCTTTGTGCTCATTACTTTATATTTTCTAAGATGCATCTAAGGCTGAATTTTGCAAGGATTCACTTACATTTACACTTGCATCTTTCACTTGCATCTACTGACAGCAGGCAAAACATAACCTCAAAGACACTGCGAGCAGCATATTTCACCAGTTTCAGCATCATAGTCTTAATAGTCTTTTCTATTCTAAGGCATCCAGGAGTGCAGGCTGAGGACAGACAGGCAGAAAGAACAGGAGAGTTGGAGCGCGTCAGTCTAAGTGACTGGATTGGCAGGTTCGTCTTCTTCCCTGACCACAGGAAGTTGTCCACTACCACGAGCCTGTACCTGCTCAGAGACTGTCTGCACAGCTGACGCTTCCGCAAGAGCTGAGTAAACACGCAAAGGATGCAGAAAGAGGGAAGAAAATACAGATAAGCAGAGGGGAAAATAGCATTCGAAAAAGACAGATGACATCAGGCACATCAGCTGAAAGAAAAGATTTGAAACGAAAGGTAGGAAAATATGGAAGAAACGTGTAAAGGGAAAAATGACAACTCAGTGGCGATGTGTGGCTTTTCTAGATTTGTATCAGGATGGAAATCTGCACAAATCTACATGTCTATGTGAGAAGTCAGTAGGGAAGAAAAACAGTACAGGACTTCTGGAACAACGAGGTTGTTTAGCCGGTGATCCAATGACATGCTTAGTGTGACAACTATAAAATACACCAATAATATGCTGTTCTGTTTTGTGTTTTTTCTATTTAAAGGTGCCATAGAATGCATTGATACAATATTTTAAATTGTTCTCTGATATATGGCATAGGAAAGGGCAAACATTCTCCAGAAACGGTTTTACAAGTCCAGTTACAACCCTAGGATTTGTCCCTAGAATGAAATGGTCTGTTTTTGCCTTATTTGGAAGGTCCGTGAATATTAATGATCAGCTCTGCTCTGATTGGCTGTTTCACAGAGCTGCTCATCTCAATTCATAGGGACCATGTGACGTCACTGTGTTTTATCGCCGCCAATTTTGTGTCCGCACTACCTGTTTCAGTCTATAGTCACAGCAGCCACAACTACCAGAGGAAGATCAACAAATCTCCCAGAATGTTCACAACAAGGATACAATAGGCCCAGGATATGTTGTTCTGTACGCTGTAACAACAGTCATCAGAAAAAAGCCCAACTACAGTTTTATTTGATCTCAGAAGTGCTCGAAGTGGCCCGGTATGCATATAGTCTTTAGCGTACCTGTGTCATTCAAACAGGTGCTTTTCACAGCAAGGGTGATTTTTTCGGCACAACAAGTGTAGTGGAATAATAATTAGCTATTGACTACGAATGTGAATCGGTACATTATAACGAAAAAAATGCCTTAAAATGAAAAGAGGCTGTTTTTTGCGATTACGATGCCGTAAATTATTTGTTTCAGTGTGTATTTGGCTTAAGAGCAAGAGTGTTTTATTGTTGAAGGTGTTTTAGATTATGCAGTGTTTAGTGAATTATTAAAAAAAATTAATAATAAACGGTAAACTATTGTACATCACAGCGTTTGTCATTGTTTGTCATGTCTGCAGTAAAGTATATACATGTAAAAAGGTTCTCAAAAATAATCATATTTGTTTTGCTAAAAATAATTTGTTATACAAAAATGGCACACAAGTTACACACATCTCTTCTTTTATGTGGTAAGTGAAATCTTATGTACTGCAATGTAACAGGCTTGCGCTAGCATTAAGCTAACCATGTCCCTTCAGTGGCTCATATTTTACTGATGTACTGAAGTTACTGACGATTGGGCGATGCAAATGTTGAGGGCATAACTATTAATGATCGCGACTATTGCGTGCGTAATAGTCGGTGTTATGTTGGAATTGAACTATTTTTCAGTGGTCTTTTGCAAACACCAGATTTGTATAAGAAGGAGGAAACGATGGTGTTTGAGACTCATGGTATGTCATGTCCATGTACTGAACTGTTATTATTCAACTCTGCCAAGGTAAAGACAGTTTTCCATTCTATGGCACCTTTAAGGGGTAATACCAGCTGAGAGTACTTGTTTTTGAAAGTGTTTGATTTTTTGTCTGAATAAAATGTTTCAGTGTCAATTTTATATTAAGCAGTGAAGGTCATTTTCCATCATGAGAATTCTTCTGCCACTCTGAAAATACTTTTTTAAAACTCCTACTCCCAAAAATCGAACCAGACAAATCTGATGAAGAGCTCACCAAAATGTACACGAGGCTATATCTCGGCATTGCTTTACCATATTCAGACCAAACCTGGCGCGTGTTATAATTACTATGACCTGAGGGTACCTGCACAGTTTCACCATGGCGCCACCTACTGGTCAGGATATATGAAAAACTGTCATTTTTTTTTTTTTTTCAAATCCTCGTAGACTATTGCTCCATTTTTTTGCGAAAATGAAAATCAAACCAGATCCTCTTCAGACCATGCTACGAAAAAGTTATGGATTTCATGTCAATAGATCAAATGGTTTTCATTTACTATGTCAGTGAATTTTATATATTTTTTTATATCTCTGCAAAGCTTTGACATATTGACACCTTACCTTATACCACATTAGGAACAGTGTCACCTAATGGTCAAAAGCGACAAACCATCAAATCATATTACTACTTATTTTATTTGATTTTTCAGTCATTTTGCTAAAAAACATCTCTAAATGTTTAACGTTTGCAGTTCATCCTTTTTTCCTCTGTAGTGCTTAAAGGTCCTTAAAGGAATAGTTCACCCAAAAATGGAAAAAAAATCTGTCATTAATTACTCACTTCATGTCATTCCAAACCCGTAAGATCTCTGTTCAACTTCGGAAAACAAATTAAGATATTTTTGATGAAATGCTACAGCTTTCTGACCCTGCATAGACAGCAACACAACTGATGTTTTATTGAACAGAAAGGTTGTAAGAATATTGTTAAAATTGTTAACGTGACATCAGTGGTTCAACCGTAATGTTATGAAGCTACGAGAATACTTGTTGTGCACAAAGAAAACAAAAATTAACGACTGTATATATTCAATATTTCTACTATTTTTTTTTCTCTTAAAGACTGACATATTCTTGTAGCTTTATAACATTACGGTTAAACATGGACTATTTTAATGATGTCCTTACTACCTATCTGGGCCTTGAACATGTCAGGTGGGCTGCAGGGTATTTAATTTGTGTTTGGAAGGGTTCTTATGGTTTTGAAACAACATGAGGGTAAGTAATTAATGACAGAATTTTGTTTTTTGGATGAACTAACCCTGTAACTGTATTTTTTTTTTCAACTATATCATCTTTACCCATCAATACTGTCGCAGCAAACCTATAGTATTCATTGTAGATTGTGTTCATTCACTGACTAAAATGAATTAATAGTTTAATGTAACACAATGTATTACACAATGGGGATTTAGAAAACCAAAATAACAGGCAAAAACACAGATGCCCACAAATCATTGCATTACATTGCAAAAAAAATGCTTTTCTTACTTAGTTTTTTTTGTCTTGTTTCCATTGTAAATATCTAAACATTCTTAAATCAAGAAGGATTTTCTAAATGAGTACAAATTGTCTTGTTTTCTGAAAAACAAGTCAAAATTTAGTGCATTTTTGCTTGAAACAAGCTAAATAATCTGCCAAAGGGGTAAGAAAAATAATCTTGTTTTCTGTTTGAAATATGTGTTTGCTTATCCCATTGGCAGATTATTTAGCTTGTTCTAACTCACTTCATTCTGACTTGTTTTTTTTTTCTGATTTATTTTTGAATTTTTAGATATTTGGGCTGGAAACAAGACGAGAAGTAAGAAAAGCATTTTTTGCAGTGTATCAGCATTATCAGATTTCTGAAAGAGCAAATAGCCTGTTTGGCACTTACCTCCTGGCACCTCTGTGAGCTCGTTGAGGGGGGGCACCGTCTCCAGTGTGTTGGCATAGGTTTTCGCGGCTAGTCTTTGTACGTGTCGAGCCTCTATCTCTTTTTTCGTCCGTGGAATTCGGCATTTGAAGATGCAGCACAGTGTTATTACTGTGAAATGAGGAAGAAAGCTGTGATATATTTGAACGAGAGTTGACCTTCACATCAGGCAGCATCTCATATCGCTTTGTTCTGTTATTGATATTGTGCTCTAGGGGAATTTCATTAAAGTACTTAATGTGATTCCCTATGTGTAAATAACCAAGTGTTTATTTTAACATCTATTCATGTGAACTCTGAATGCAAATATATGCATAGCCTGCCATTTTAAAGAGGTCACCCACGAATTACAATTCTGTCATCATTTACTTACCCTCATGTCAATAATAATTAAATAAAAAAATAACATATTATACATATAACCTATTTCCTTTGTGGAACACAAAAAGAGGGATTTTCAATAATATACTGGTTGTATATCCTATACTACAATAAAGGAGAGTTTTTGAGCTTAGAAATGACACACAGGCTTTATAGGTTTCATTAAAAGTTTAAAAAGAAACATAGTTATAAAATTGCGTGCTATATTCCAACTCTTCTGAAGTTAAAGTGCTCTTTTTGTCACTTTAAAGCATGACAGCCACAGTGCTCACTTTCATTATATTGAAAAGAGTGGCTAAAATATACCTTTTGTGCTCCAAGCATAAAAGAAAGAATGCCATATGGGAACAATATAGTGAACAAATAATTATAGTGAATGATTGTGTGTGTGTGTGTGTGTGTGTGTGTGTGTGTGTGTGTGTGTGTGTGTGTGTGTGTGTGTGTGTGTGTGTGTGTGTGTGTGTGTGTGTGTGTGTGTGTGTGTGTGTGTGTGTGTGTGTGTTTTCTTTGAAACACTTTTAGACACTTACTGACTGCTAGGATGAACATGGAGAAAATGCCTACAACCTGCCATAATCGAAGACCCCAAAACACCACTGTTTCTGAAGTGACTGGATCTGGCTTTTTTGGAGGGTCTGTTGGCAGAAGCTGCAGGGATAAAAGAAAAAAACATTGATATTTCCCCTGAATCTCTTGCAATATCCAAGTAATTGCACCACTGAAATGGCAACAGTAGGAGCGATTAAGAACCGCAGTAAGATTTTAAACTTCCACTTTCACATGGTGATCACAGTGGAAAGAAGAGAGCCAGAAACATTTGATGCTGTAAATGGCTTGCAGTGCATTTTAAGACAAAAAGAAGTGGGGGGAAAAGTGGCAAAATAAAAAATAAAAAGAGATTCTAAACAAGCATCTAGTTGCATTTAATCTATAATATTTTGTCCAGTTCATACTTAAAAATCTTTCTGCTATTTTTCTGATTTTTAAAAATATTTTATATTACACTCTTTAAAATAAAGGTGCTTCAAAAAGTTCTTCAAGTAATGCCATAGAAGAACCATTTTTGGTTCCATGAAAAACCATTTAGTCAAAGGTTATTTAAAGAACCATTTCTTGCTTACCTTTTTATAATCTGGAGAACTGTATTTGCCACAAAGAACATTTTGTGAAATAGAAAGGTTCTTCAGATGTTAAAGGTTCTTTATGGAACCATTTAGTCAAAAAGGTTCTTCTATGGCATCGTGAAGCACCATTATTTTTAAGAGTACGTATTATTTTGCATGGTCTTGCAATGTCATTGTTGTTTAATCAACTAATGGTGGGGATTCATGGTATATTTGTCTTCATGAATAAGATCAGGGGAAATATCTCAAGGCTTTATGGGATGTTGTTGTGAGTTGGATTTGTGCTGGTCAGAAAAAAGGCTAAGCACTGAAACATCTGAAGTTTCAACTAACAATTTTTATTGAAAAGTTTGAAATCCCTAACATTATAAATGTAGCTTTTTATTTACTTCAAATACACTATAAACTACTTACAATATTCTAAAATATTATTACGAATTGAAATAACATTTTTACATAATTGCAAAATTGAATATCCATTTTCAAAAGTCCCCTTTTCAGCAAACATCACTTCAGTCTACTAAGAAAACACTTACTGAATCCTTAAAAATCATTATGTAAATTTAGTTCTCAGGAAACCTCTCTTATTGCAACATTTGAAATGGCTGTGGTTTTATTGAAAGTATGTTTCCATGTCTTAAAAGGCTGGATGGGATTTAAAAATATTTCACATGAATACATTTTTGCAGAAGAGCAAACAAAAACATGCATTTACCGCATTTGCTATAGCATCAATTTATCATCATGAACATCAGGTTCTTTCAAAAGCACATTACTAGGGATGCACCAAATGTTCGGCAACCGAAATTATCTAAGCAAAAAAGGGAAAAGGCAGAATAAATGATACCACACAATGATGTGACGTGATCGAATAGAGGCATGCACTAATGCAGCAAACATGTGGGCAGTGTGGAAGCATTTACAACTGTCTGAGAAAGACGCAAAAATCATTACAAGCACCGACAGCACGAGACTGTTTAGTATCGCATCGCATGTCTTCCATGAGCAGAGAAAGGGCTGGTTGTTGCTGGTTACTGTATGATGACTGAAATCACAAAACAGCCTTAAACCATTACTAAATAAACTACAGAACGTTATGTTGTCTAATACACGCATAAATTGTCTTTATTCTGAAATCGCTGCACAAGCTCCTTAGCCAGGGTTCAAAGTCCAAAGCGCGAGGGAAATCTGCCTGATGAGAATCATTCATTAATCTGCGGCTGTCAGCAAAAAGTAGTACTGAGGTCTTCTTGCAGGTTTCAACCAAAATAAAAGTCAACATTCTCCTTTGCTCAGCGAAGCTGCATTTATTTGTGCATTAAAAACACATGCCTGATTCAAGAAGGGGGTCTTAAAAATAGCCAAAGAATATTATTTTACTAACTTATTAATTTTAAGTTAAATTGCTCTTTGCTTGTAGGCTATAATGTCTACTATAATGTTAAAAAAGTTCAGTGTTAAATAAATATTTTTAAATTGTTGTTTTGTAATTGAAGTTTTTCTTTGAAAAACAAGACAAAACTGTAAAAAGCAAATATTGGCTATTTAATTTATGCCTTCAGCCCAGTATATAATTTTGTTTGGCTTTGGCTTCGGCCTAGATTTATTTATGTCGGCGCATCCCTTCACATTACATAGTGATTCCAAACTTTTGAATGGTGTACTCCAGCTTTGACAGGCTCAGGAGACCAGGTACCATGTGTGACAGTAGTTTTAAGGTGAAAATTTGTTGCTTTTGTGTAAATAATTTAGTATTTATGTCACAGAGTACAAAGCCTTGGTGGGAATTTAGAAGCAAGGATTCAGTCAGTGTTGACATGTTGATGTGTTGTCCAAGTTCCTCCACACAGGTTATCACTCCAAATCTCATTTCAATCTGCACTCCTGAACTATTTTACCTGCAGACAGACTTCATTTCACTTGTCCGCACTGCCTAGGTCTGAAGGTCATAAAGTACTGATACCTCATGGGAACTGTACTGTCCACTTAAAAATGTATGTGGTTGGTCATACAATGACTTAAAATATATCCCCCAGTCTGTCACCTCAAGACATCTTGGAGATGTTTTGGTGGTGACAAGCAAATGATGGTCAGAGCTGGATGATGAGATGTATGTTGAAATGTCACTGACTGTAATTTAATCTCTCAAGGAGTGACATGCCTTTTTGACACATGCATAAAATGAATACTGTATAGTGCAACCACAAACAAATTTAATTTGAAAAGTTGGAATATAGTGATGCACATGGTGAAGGTTCTGGCAACTGTATTGCATCCAGTGTTTGCAAAGGGCAAACAATGCACACAATGCTATTAGTGACACTTTTAAGTGTGCAGGTTAGTGTAGGTTAGTGTTTTTTCATTCATTTTTCCCATACACTCTTAAAAATAAAGGTTCTTTATTATCACCAATGGCAGAACCATAAACATGCATGGAACCTTTCAAATGCAGAAAAGGTTCATTCCTTAAAGTCAGTTTTTTTTAATGTTCTTTAAAATGGTTCTTTTAGGAATGTGTTAATGAAAATGTTTTTTCTATGGCATCACTGAGTGTGTACTTTAATGAGGGGAAAATGGGTTAAAAGCATGGAGAAATATAAAATTATCCATATAAAGTAGTTGATTGCACATATAGAAACAACATATTTTAAGTTTATTTAAAAATATTTCATTGTTTTGAGAGTGTAGGAGAACCAACTTTTGTTACCGTATTCATGGTGCTTCATGAGAGTGGGCTCATTTGCCACAGTTGCTCTCTGATTGGTTGAATTTTCTTTAGAGCTTTATGGGAAATGTAGTTTTTCACTAGGTGTTCTGTTAAACACAATTATTTTAAAACACAAGTTAAAATAATGCAAACTAATGACTTCCACGAAAGCATATACCATCAGTTAACAGCCTCAGAGCTCACAGTAGGTCTGTCTTTAAAGGATTAGCGTTAAAAATCAATTTCCCTATGGAGTAAATGAATGGCATTTTTACTTCTGGAACCCAACAGTTGTACTCTATTGTGTTCTGGTTGGTTGCTGGATGATTGCTTACTGAACAAAATCAATATAGCACAACCAAGTCTCTAAGATGTAAATGCATGTTGTTTTAAATCAGCTTTACAGAAAATCAAGATGTTAATGTTTAGAATATCATCTTCATGCCTTATAGTCGCAATTTGCAAATTAGAGCTGTCTGATAATACAGTTTACATTTTGCAACAATACAAGTATGCTATTTGGTATAAATCACCCTACATGAGTATAATGAATGCATGCATTAAAATCACACATACTTATATGCTTTTAACTTGCATATAAAATATCTAATCGCTTAAGAAGTAATAGCACATTTATCAGGACCATGACATATCATATCACCATATGTAGAGATGCACAATAAATTTTAAAATGTAGAGGAAAGGCTTTGTTCAAATCTACAACTCTAATTGTCACCAAAAGAAATCATGCTTGCCTTAGAAAAAAACACTAATAATTAGTATTGACTTACTGTATACCATTAGTATTTAGTAATGACTGATTATCATGATATTTTTGGCTAGATAAAGGGTAACATTTCCATTAGTGAGGCTGAAGATAGCAGATGTCCCTTCAGCTGAAAGTAAATTACTATTGATGTTTCAGTCTTATTCAATAAACCCTGAGATTTTCACTGCATATGGTTGCCTGCAATGCCACATCAATAGAGAGTGTGCGGAAAGCTCATTCAGACATTCATAGCTTGGCACCTGTGTTTCTCCAGTCTACTGCACATGCAAGCTAACAATATACATGCAGAAACTCTCGTTGGATTCAATGTGTATATACAAAGAGTAAGCCTCGGAGCATAGATTTATATGTCTGTCTGATTGATAGATCAATATCTCAACCAGAGACATACTGTGTAATATCAGCAGAGCGGAGTGCCTCAGGGATTTGTACAGAGACCGTTCCTGCTGTGAATAAACATCATTGAAGACTAAAAGAAATGCCTCATGCTATTCCCTCTATGATTAACCAGCTCCTTTCTATTCTTTAGAGAATGCATGGCCTCTACATTGACATCGGACAGATAGTTTGAGATTCTGTAGAAACAATTTTCGACATGCTGAATATGAAACTTAATTTTTGTGCATCGTGAAAACTAAAAAAAGAATGTGTTGACAACTTAAAATGCATACTGATGCATAAAGTTGCATGGTATTTGCATAACACTGAGCTACCAACAGTTAAACATAAACAGTTACCGAAACATCAGAAGTGTGCATATCTTTTATGATGAGGCTCACAATGGTCTGTAATGCACCAGAAAGCACTAAAATGTAACAGAAACCTCTAGATTGTTCCCATCCATGCAAAAGCAAAATATCTTAATTTGGGTTGCTATTTGAGAAGTGAAAAACGAAACTCAAAATGCACAGGTGCTTTTATGTGAACAAACATCTCTATATTCCTTCTGTTTTCAGTTTTTGGAGTGAAAAATTAGTATTCAAAAACAAATAAAATATGTGACCCTGGACCACAAAACCAGTTGTATGTGTCAATTTTTCATAATTCAGAATAATTGTGATAATTGTTTGATAGGACACCATTTGACCGAGATGTAACTATTTGAAAATCTGGAATGTGAAGGTGCAAAAAAATCTAAATATTGAGAAAATAGCCTTTAAATTTGTCCAGATAAAATTCTTAGCAATGCATATTGCTAATAAAAAATTAAGATTTGAAATATTTAAGGTAGGAAATTTACAAAATATTTTCATAGACCATGATTTTAACTTCACTTTAAATCCTAATGATTTTTTGGAAGAAAAATCCATAATTTTGACCCATACAATGTATTTTTGGCAAGTGAAAAACGCCACAAAAACTTCACAGGTGCTTTTCTGTGACCAGACAAATATCTCCACTGTATATTCCTTCTGTTTTTAGTTTTTGAGTGAAAAATTAGTATTCGAAAACAAAAAATAAAATATGTAACCCTGGACCACAAAACCAGTCGTCTGTGTCAATTTTTCATAATTGAGATAATTGTTTGTCAGGATAGGACAACATTTGACAGAGATATAACTATTTGAAAAACTGGAATATGAGAGTGTGATTAAATAAAAAATATTGAGAAAATAGCCTTTAAAGTTGTCCAGATAAAATTCTTAGCAAATATTTTCATAGACCATGATTTTAACTTCACTTTAAATCCTAATGATTTTTTGGAAGAAAAATCCATAATTTTGACCCATACAATGTATTTTTGGCAAGTGAAAAACGCCACAAAAACAAATATCTCCACTGTATATTCCTTCTGTTTTTAGTTTTTGAGTGAAAAATTAGTATGAGATGCAATCGCTATTGTGTGTGGCACAGACTGTTTGGAGACTTCAGCTGGCAGTGGATCACATATTGATATTTTTCTTTGTGATGCACTTCATCATGTCCCTTCTCTTCTATCCTCCAGAGAAATAAAATTGACTCTTATTTGATGTACCATCCTTAACAACTCTATAGTCAAACAGCAACCATAGACATCAGAACTTCAGACATCAGCGTTTGTACACACAACAAATGTACTTTGAAATGAATTACACTTATATTCAAATTGTATAGTGTATTGCATAGCATGAAGACAATAAATAATAAATTCAGTTATTTTCACACATTTAGCATGTGTTCTTCCAGGATGACATGATCTAACATGACACCACTGATATAATTGTGTCTTACAATTCACAGATTGCCTGCAGATGAGAACAAATCACTATCATCATGTTGTTTTATATGGGTGTCTATAAATATGAATGAACGTCATTCTGTTTTCCAATTTGACTCTGTTGCCTGCTGAGTCCACTGGAGCACAAAATGTCCCGAACCATATTTGTGTTCCTTAAGCTGTTTCGTGTCGGAGTTAAACATTGTACCAGCAGAGAAAATTGGAGGCACCTGGATAATTGACCCTTTAATGAGTGTTTAATTAGCAGTGGGTGTAGAAAAGCGGTATGTCTGACACCTGCGGTCAAAGTCAGCTAGGAAGAATCCTGTAGTATTATCGGGTATGAATGTAAACGTGTGCTAAACTTTGCCAGCACCTTAAAGACGTCTCAGACAAACCTATGTTACATTTGCATGACTGTTTTGATATTTAGATAGCATAGTTTGTGGTTCATCTGCACTGATTTCTATTTGTTGGTCTATATTTGTCAGACAGACACATATTTGTTCAGTCTTACACCAGAAGTGCTATTTTAATTTTCAACAGTTTATTTGACTTTAACCATTTAATAGTACATTAAAAATACTTTTTTTGGTAATACTTTATTTTGATAGTTCATTTAGGACATTCTATTAACTACAAGTAATTTTTTGACTACAAACTAGCAGTCATTAAAATATTAGTAGCCTGTCTGCTTAATATTTGCCAACACTACAGTGGTGGTCAAAATAATTAACGCTAGTAATTTCACCAGCTAAAAATGGTTTTAAGTCAGTTATTTCTATATTTTGCTGTAGTGTGTCAGTAGTAAATATCAGTTTACATTTCCAAACATGCGTTTTGCCATTAATTGCAATAAACCAGTGAGATTTTTGTTTGCACAAGGAGTCTGACAACAGCCAGTGCTCCACACAGAGATCTGATCTCACCATCATCCAGTCTATATGGAATGACATGAAGAAACAAAACAAACTGAGACAGACTAAATCCAGAAAAACTGCGACAACGTCTCCAAGATCCTTCAAGAAACCTATTTGCAAAGCTGACCCTGAAAAACTATGCACAAGTTCACCTAGGGCAAAATCTGCTTTTAATGCAAAGGATGGTCACACCAAATGTTGATTTAAATGTAATTAACACAACTTAATTGATAAAGAAAATCTATCTATGGCAGGGGTTTTCAAACCTGTCCTGGAGCCTCCCCTGCCCTGCACATTTTGTATGTCTCCTTATTAGGCACACCCAATTCAGGTCTTGCAGTCTCTACTAATGAGCTGATGATTTGAATCAGGTGTATTAGATGAGAGAGACAAGCAAAATGTGCAGGGCAGGGGAGGCTCCAGGACAGGTTTGAAAACCCCTGATCTATGGCATTATTTTTGACAGCATCCTCATTTTACAGCACTTTTACACACTTTAACAGTACAGTATTAGGTTTCTTGAAGCATCTTGGAGACATTGCTGCAGTTCTTTTGGATTTAGTCTGTGTCAGTTTGTTCTGTATCTTAATG